>NW_027648659.1:0-80194 GCF_051294905.1 Botryllus schlosseri
AATATCTCCTAAACTACAATAGCCAGGAATACGCCGATAGGCTCATTCGACGTAACTTTTGATTTGCTACAGTCTGGTAGCGGAGTTGTAACTGTAGGCCCTCGGGAACATAGAGAAATCATGGTGTAATTGAACTTTTCATAAATTTTCATACCCCCCAAAATGGCTAAATCTGCCAATATCTCCTAAACTACAATAGCCAGGAATACGCCGATAGGCTCATTCGACGTAACTTTTGATTTGCTACAGTCTGGTAACGGAGTTGTAACTGTAGGCCCTCGGGAACATAGAGAAATCATGGTGTAATTGAACTTTTCATAAATTTTCATACCCCCCAAAATGGCTAAATCTGCCAATATCTCCTAAACTACAATAGCCAGGAATACGCCGATAGGCTCATTCGACGTAACTTTTGATTTGCTACAGTCTGGTAGCGGAGTTGTAACTGTAGGCCCTCGGGAACATAGAGAAATCATGGTGTAATTGAACTTTTTATAAATTTTCATACCCCCCAAAATGGCTAAATCTGCCAATATCTCCTAAACTACAATAGCCAGGAATACGCCGATAGGCTCATTCGACGTAACTTTTGATTTGCTACAGTCTGGTAGCGGAGTTGTAACTGTAGGCCCTCGGGAACATAGAGAAATCATGGTGTAATTGAACTTTTCATAAATTTTCATACCCCCCAAAATGGCTAAATCTGCCAATATCTCCTAAACTACAATAGCCAGGAATACGCCGATAGGCTCATTCGACGTAACTTTTGATTTGCTACAGTCTGGTAGCGGAGTTGTAACTGTAGGCCCTCGGGAACATAGAGAAATCATGGTGTAATTGAACTTTTCATAAATTTTCATACCCCCCAAAATGGCTAAATCTGCCAATATCTCCTAAACTACAATAGCCAGGAATACGCCGATAGGCTCATTCGACGTAACTTTTGATTTGCTACAGTCTGGTAGCGGAGTTGTAACTGTAGGCCTTCGGGAACATAGAGAAATCATGGTGTAATTGAACTTTTCATAAATTTTCATACCCCCCAAAATGGCTAAATCTGCCAATATCTCCTAAACTACAATAGCCAGGAATACTCCGATAGGCTCATTCGACGTAACTTTTGATTTGCTACAGTCTGGTAGCGGAGTAGTAACTGTAGGCCCTCGGGAACATAGAGAAATCATGGTGTAATTGAACTTTTCATAAATTTTCATACCCCCCAAAATGGCTAAATCTGCCAATATCTCCTAAACTACAATAGCCAGGAATACGCCGATAGGCTCATTCGACGTAACTTTTGATTTGCTACAGTCTGGTAGCGGAGTTGTAACTGTAGGCCCTCGGGAACACAGAGAAATCATGGTGTAATTGAACTTTTCATAAATTATCATACCCCCCAAAATGGCTAAATCTGCCAATATCTCCTAAACTACAATAGCCAGGAATACGCCGATAGGCTCATTCGACGTAAATTTTGATTTGCTACAGTCTGGTAGCGGAGTTGTAACTGGAGGTCCTCGGGAACATAAAGAAATCATGGTGTAATTGAACTTTTCATAAATTTTCATACCCCCCAAAATGGCTAAATCTGCCAATATCTCCTAAACTACAATAGCCAGGAATACGCCGATAGGCTCATTCGACGTAACTTTTGATTTGCTACAGTCTGGTAGCGGAGTTGTAACTGTAGGCCCTCGGGAACATAGAGAAATCATGGTGTAATTGAACTTTTCATAAATTTTCATACCCCCCAAAATGGCTAAATCTGCCAATATCTCCTAAACTACAATAGCCAGGAATACGCCGATAGGCTCATTCGACGTAACTTTTGATTTGCTACAGTCTGGTAGCGGAGTTGTAACTGTAGGCCCTCGGGAACATAGAGAAATCATGGTGTAATTGAACTTTTCATAAATTTTCATACCCCCCAAAATGGCTAAATCTGCCAATATCTCCTAAACTACAATAGCCAGGAATACGCCGATAGGCTCATTCGACGTAAATTTTGATTTGCTACAGTCTGGTAGCGGAGTTGTAACTGTAGGCCCTCGGAAACATAGAGAAATCATGGTGTAATTGAATATTTCATAAATTTCCATACCCCCAAAATGGCTAAATCTGCCAATATCTCCTAAACTACAATAGCCAGGAATACGCCGATAGGCTCATTCGACGTAACTTTTAATTTGCTACAGTCTGGTAGCGGAGTTGTAACTGTAGGCCCTCGGGAACATAGAGAAATCATGGTGTAATTAAACTTTTTATAAATTTTCATACCCCCCAAAATGGCTAAATCTGCCAATATCTCCTAAACTACAATAGCCAGGAATACGCCGATAGGCTCATTCGACGTAACTTTTGATTTGCTACAGTCTGGTAGCGGAGTTGTAACTGTAGGCCCTCGTGAACATAGAGAAATCTTGGTGTAATAGAACTTTTCATAAATTTTCATACCCCCCAAAATGGCTAAATCTGCCAATATCTCCTAAACTACAATAGCCAGGAATACGCCGATAGGCTCATTCGACGTAACTTTTGATTTGCTACAGTCTGGTAGCGGAGTTGTAACTGTAGGCCCTCGGGAACATAGAGAAATCATGGTGTAATTGAACTTTTCATAAATTTTCATACCCCCCAAAATGGCTAAATCTGCCAATATCTCCTAAACTACAATAGCCAGGAATACGCCGATAGGCTCATTCGACGTAACTTTTGATTTGCTACAGTCTGGTAGCGGAGTTGTAACTGTAGGCCCTCGGGAACATAGAGAAATCATGGTGTAATTGAACTTTTCATAAATTTTCATACCCCCCAAAATGGCTAAATCTGCCAATATCTCCTAAACTACAATAGCCAGGAATACTCCGATAGGCTCATTCGACGTAACTTTTGATTTGCTACAGTCTGGTAGCGGAGTAGTAACTGTAGGCCCTCGGGAACATAGAGAAATCATGGTGTAATTGAACTTTTCATAAATTTTCATACCCCCCAAAATGGCTAAATCTGCCAATATCTCCTAAACTACAATAGCCAGGAATACGCCGATAGGCTCATTCGACGTAACTTTTGATTTGCTACAGTCTGGTAGCGGAGTTGTAACTGTAGGCCCTCGGGAACACAGAGAAATCATGGTGTAATTGAACTTTTCATAAATTATCATACCCCCCAAAATGGCTAAATCTGCCAATATCTCCTAAACTACAATAGCCAGGAATACGCCGATAGGCTCATTCGACGTAAATTTTGATTTGCTACAGTCTGGTAGCGGAGTTGTAACTGGAGGTCCTCGGGAACATAAAGAAATCATGGTGTAATTGAACTTTTCATAAATTTTCATACCCCCCAAAATGGCTAAATCTGCCAATATCTCCTAAACTACAATAGCCAGGAATACGCCGATAGGCTCATTCGACGTAACTTTTGATTTGCTACAGTCTGGTAGCGGAGTTGTAACTGTAGGCCCTCGGGAACATAGAGAAATCATGGTGTAATTGAACTTTTCATAAATTTTCATACCCCCCAAAATGGCTAAATCTGCCAATATCTCCTAAACTACAATAGCCAGGAATACGCCGATAGGCTCATTCGACGTAACTTTTGATTTGCTACAGTCTGGTAGCGGAGTTGTAACTGTAGGCCCTCGGGAACATAGAGAAATCATGGTGTAATTGAACTTTTCATAAATTTTCATACCCCCCAAAATGGCTAAATCTGCCAATATCTCCTAAACTACAATAGCCAGGAATACGCCGATAGGCTCATTCGACGTAAATTTTGATTTGCTACAGTCTGGTAGCGGAGTTGTAACTGTAGGCCCTCGGGAACATAGAGAAATCATGGTGTAATTGAATATTTCATAAATTTCCATACCCCCAAAATGGCTAAATCTGCCAATATCTCCTAAACTACAATAGCCAGGAATACGCCGATAGGCTCATTCGACGTAACTTTTAATTTGCTACAGTCTGGTAGCGGAGTTGTAACTGTAGGCCCTCGGGAACATAGAGAAATCATGGTGTAATTGAACTTTTTATAAATTTTCATACCCCCCAAAATGGCTAAATCTGCCAATATCTCCTAAACTACAATAGCCAGGAATACGCCGATAGGCTCATTCGACGTAACTTTTGATTTGCTACAGTCTGGTAGCGGAGTTGTAACTGTAGGCCCTCGGGAACATAGAGAAATCATGTTGTAATTGAACTTTTCATAAATTTTCATACCCCCCAAAATGGCTAAATCTGCCAATATCTCCTAAACTACAATAGCCAGGAATACGCCGATAGGCTCATTCGACGTAACTTTTGATTTGCTACAGTCTGGTAGCGGAGTTGTAACTGTAGGCCCTCGGGAACATAGAGAAATCTTGGTGTAATTGAACTTTTCATAAATTTTCATACCCCCCAAAATGGCTAAATCTGCCAATATCTCCTAAACTACAATAGCCAGGAATACGCCGATAGGCTCATTCGACGTAACTTTTGATTTGCTACAGTCTGGTAGCGGAGTTGTAACTGCAGGCCCTCGGGAACATAGAGAAATCATGGTGTAATTGAACTTTTCATAAATTTTCATACCCCCCAAAATGGCTAAATCTGCCAATATCTCCTAAACTACAATAGCCAGGAATACGCCGATAGGCTCATTCGACGTAACTTTTGATTTGCTACAGTCTGGTAGCGGAGTTGTAACTGTAGGCCCTCGGGAACATAGAGAAATCATGGTGTAATTGAACTTTTCATAAATTTTCATACCCCCCAAAATGGCTAAATCTGCCAATATCTCCTAAACTACAATAGCCAGGAATACGCCGATAGGCTCATTCGACGTAACTTTTGATTTGCTACAGTCTGGTAGCGGAGTTGTAACTGTAGGCCCTCGGGAACATAGAGAAATCATGGTGTAATTGAACTTTTCATAAATTTTCATACCCCCCAAAATGGCTAAATCTGCCAATATCTCCTAAACTACAATAGCCAGGAATACGCCGATAGGCTCATTCGACGTAAATTTTGATTTGCTACAGTCTGGTAGCGGAGTTGTAACTGTAGGCCCTCGGGAACATAGAGAAATCATGGTGTAATTGAATATTTCATAAATTTCCATACCCCCAAAATGGCTAAATCTGCCAATATCTCCTAAACTACAATAGCCAGGAATACGCCGATAGGCTCATTCGACGTAACTTTTAATTTGCTACAGTCTGGTAGCGGAGTTGTAACTGTAGGCCCTCGGGAACATAGAGAAATCATGGTGTAATTGAACTTTTTATAAATTTTCATACCCCCCAAAATGGCTAAATCTGCCAATATCTCCTAAACTACAATAGCCAGGAATACGCCGATAGGCTCATTCGACGTAACTTTTGATTTGCTACAGTCTGGTAGCGGAGTTGTAACTGTAGGCCCTCGGGAACATAGAGAAATCATGTTGTAATTGAACTTTTCATAAATTTTCATACCCCCCAAAATGGCTAAATCTGCCAATATCTCCTAAACTACAATAGCCAGGAATACGCCGATAGGCTCATTCGACGTAACTTTTGATTTGCTACAGTCTGGTAGCGGAGTTGTAACTGTAGGCCCTCGGGAACATAGAGAAATCTTGGTGTAATTGAACTTTTCATAAATTTTCATACCCCCCAAAATGGCTAAATCTGCCAATATCTCCTAAACTACAATAGCCAGGAATACGCCGATAGGCTCATTCGACGTAACTTTTGATTTGCTACAGTCTGGTAGCGGAGTTGTAACTGTAGGCCCTCGGGAACATAGAGAAATCATGGTGTAATTGAACTTTTCATAAATTTTCATACCCCCCAAAATGGCTAAATCTGCCAATATCTCCTAAACTACAATAGCCAGGAATACGCCGATAGGCTCATTCGACGTAACTTTTGATTTGCTACAGTCTGGTAGCGGAGTTGTAACTGTAGGCCCTCTGGAACATAGAGAAATCATGGTGTAATTGAACTTTTCATAAATTTTCATACCCCCCAAAATGGCTAAATCTGCCAATATCTCCTAAACTACAATAGCCAGGAATACTCCGATAGGCTCATTCGACGTAACTTTTGATTTGCTACAGTCTGGTAGCGGAGTTGTAACTGTAGGCCCTCGGGAACATAGAGAAATCATGGTGTAATTGAACTTTTCATAAATTTTCATACCCCCCAAAATAGCTAAATCTGCCAATATCTCCTAAACTACAATAGCTAGGAATACGCCGATAGGCTCATTCGACGTAACTTTTGATTTGCTACAGTCTGGTAGCGGAGTTGTAACTGTAGGCCCTCGGGAACACAGAGAAATCATGGTGTAATTAAACTTTTCATAAATTTTCATACCCCCCAAAATGGCTAAATCTGCCAATATCTCCTAAACTACAATAGCCAGGAATACGCCGATAGGCTCATTCGACGTAACTTTTGATTTGCTACAGTCTGGTAGCGGAGTTGTAACTGTAGGCCCTCGGGAACATAGAGAAATCATGGTGTAATTGAACTTTTCATAAATTTTCATACCCCCCAAAATGGCTAAATCTGCCAATATCTCCTAAACTACAATAGCCAGGAATACGCCGATAGGCTCATTCGACGTAACTTTTGATTTGCTACAGTCTGGTAGCGGAGTTGTAACTGTAGGCCCTCGGGAACATAGAGAAATCATGGTGTAATTGAACTTTTCATAAATTTTCATACCCCCCAAAATGGCTAAATCTGCCAATATCTCCTAAACTACGATAGCCAGGAATACGCCGATAGGCTCATTCGACGTAACTTTTGATTTGCTACAGTCTGGTAGCGGAGTTGTAACTGTAGGCCCTCGGGAACATAGAGAAATCATGGTGTAATTGAACTTTTCATAAATTTTCATACCCCCCAAAATGGCTAAATCTGCCAATATCTCCTAAACTACAATAGCCAGGAATACGCCGATAGGCTCATTCGACGTAACTTTTGATTTGCTACAGTCTGGTAGCGGAGTTGTAACTGTAGGCCCTCGGGAACATAGAGAAATCATGGTGTAATTGAACTTTTCATAAATTTTCATACCCCCCAAAATGGCTAAATCTGCCAATATCTCCTAAACTACAATAGCCAGGAATACGCCGATAGGCTCATTCGACGTAACTTTTGATTTGCTACAGTCTGGTAGCGGAGTTGTAACTGTAGTCCCTCGGGAACATAGAGAAATCATGGTGTAATTGAACTTTTCATAAATTTTCATACCCCCCAAAATGGCTAAATCTGCCAATATCTCCTAAACTACAATAGCCAGGAATACGCCGAAAGGCTCATTCGACGTAACTTTTGATTTGCTACAGTCTGGTAGCGGAGTTGTAACTGTAGGCCCTCGGGAACATAGAGAAATCATGGTGTAATTGAACTTTTCATAAATTTTCATACCCCCCAAAATGGCTAAATCTGCCAATATCTCCTAAACTACAATAGCCAGGAATACGCCGATAGGCTCATTCGACGTAACTTTTGATTTGCTACAGTCTGGTAGCGGAGTTGTAACTGTAGGCCCTCGGGAACATAGAGAAATCATGGTGTAATTGAACTTTTCATAAATTTTCATACCCCCCAAAATGGCTAAATCTGCCAATATCTCCTAAACTACAATAGCCAGGAATACGCCGATAGGCTCATTCGACGTAACTTTTGATTTGCTACAGTCTGGTAGCGGAGTTGTAACTGTAGGCCCTCGGGAACATAGAGAAATCATGGTGTAATTGAACTTTTCATAAATTTTCATACCCCCCAAAATGGCTAAATCTGCCAATATCTCCTAAACTACAATAGCCAGGAATACGCCGATAGGCTCATTCGACGTAACTTTTGATTTGCTACAGTCTGGTAGCGGAGTTGTAACTGTAGGCCCTCGGGAACATAGAGAAATCATGGTGTAATTGAACTTTTCATAAATTTTCATACCCCCCAAAATGGCTAAATCTGCCAATATCTCCTAAACTACAATAGCCAGGAATACGCCGATAGGCTCATTCGACGTAACTTTTGATTTGCTACAGTCTGGTAGCGGAGTTGTAACTGTAGGCCCTCGGGAACATAGAGAAATCATGGTGTAATTGAACTTTTCATAAATTTTCATACCCCCCAAAATGGCTAAATCTGCCAATATCTCCTAAACTACAATAGCCAGGAATACGCCGATAGGCTCATTCGACGTAACTTTTGATTTGCTACAGTCTGGTAGCGGAGTTGTAACTGTAGGCCCTCGGGAACATAGAGAAATCATGGTGTAATTGAACTTTTCATAAATTTTCATACCCCCCAAAATGGCTAAATCTGCCAATATCTCCTAAACTACAATAGCCAGGAATACGCCGATAGGCTCATTCGACGTAACTTTTGATTTGCTACAGTCTGGTAGCGGAGTTGTAACTGTAGGCCCTCGGGAACATAGAGAAATCATGGTGTAATTGAACTTTTCATAAATTTTCATACCCCCCAAAATGGCTAAATCTGCCAATATCTCCTAAACTACAATAGCCAGGAATACGCCGATAGGCTCATTCGACGTAACTTTTGATTTGCTACAGTCTGGTAGCGGAGTTGTAACTGTAGGCCCTCGGGAACATAGAGAAATCATGGTGTAATTGAACTTTTCATAAATTTTCATACCCCCCAAAATGGCTAAATCTGCCAATATCTCCTAAACTACAATAGCCAGGAATACGCCGATAGGCTCATTCGACGTAACTTTTGATTTGCTACAGTCTGGTAGCGGAGTTGTAACTGTAGGCCCTCGGGAACATAGAGAAATCATGGTGTAATTGAACTTTTCATAAATTTTCATACCCCCCAAAATGGCTAAATCTGCCAATATCTCCTAAACTACAATAGCCAGGAATACGCCGATAGGCTCATTCGACGTAACTTTTGATTTGCTACAGTCTGGTAGCGGAGTTGTAACTGTAGGCCCTCGGGAACATAGAGAAATCATGGTGTAATTGAACTTTTCATAAATTTTCATACCCCCCAAAATGGCTAAATCTGCCAATATCTCCTAAACTACAATAGCCAGGAATACGCCGATAGGCTCATTCGACGTAACTTTTGATTTGCTACAGTCTGGTAGCGGAGTTGTAACTGTAGGCCCTCGGGAACATAGAGAAATCATGGTGTAATTGAACTTTTCATAAATTTTCATACCCCCCAAAATGGCTAAATCTGCCAATATCTCCTAAACTACAATAGCCAGGAATACGCCGATAGGCTCATTCGACGTAACTTTTGATTTGCTACAGTCTGGTAGCGGAGTTGTAACTGTAGGCCCTCGGGAACATAGAGAAATCATGGTGTAATTGAACTTTTCATAAATTTTCATACCCCCCAAAATGGCTAAATCTGCCAATATCTCCTAAACTACAATAGCCAGGAATACGCCGATAGGCTCATTCGACGTAACTTTTGATTTGCTACAGTCTGGTAGCGGAGTTGTAACTGTAGGCCCTCGGGAACATAGAGAAATCATGGTGTAATTGAACTTTTCATAAATTTTCATACCCCCCAAAATGGCTAAATCTGCCAATATCTCCTAAACTACAATAGCCAGGAATACGCCGATAGGCTCATTCGACGTAACTTTTGATTTGCTACAGTCTGGTAGCGGAGTTGTAACTGTAGGCCCTCGGGAACATAGAGAAATCATGGTGTAATTGAACTTTTCATAAATTTTCATACCCCCCAAAATGGCTAAATCTGCCAATATCTCCTAAACTACAATAGCCAGGAATACGCCGATAGGCTCATTCGACGTAACTTTTGATTTGCTACAGTCTGGTAGCGGAGTTGTAACTGTAGGCCCTCGGGAACATAGAGAAATCATGGTGTAATTGAACTTTTCATAAATTTTCATACCCCCCAAAATGGCTAAATCTGCCAATATCTCCTAAACTACAATAGCCAGGAATACGCCGATAGGCTCATTCGACGTAACTTTTGATTTGCTACAGTCTGGTAGCGGAGTTGTAACTGTAGGCCCTCGGGAACATAGAGAAATCATGGTGTAATTGAACTTTTCATAAATTTTCATACCCCCCAAAATGGCTAAATCTGCCAATATCTCCTAAACTACAATAGCCAGGAATACGCCGATAGGCTCATTCGACGTAACTTTTGATTTGCTACAGTCTGGTAGCGGAGTTGTAACTGTAGGCCCTCGGGAACATAGAGAAATCATGGTGTAATTGAACTTTTCATAAATTTTCATACCCCCCAAAATGGCTAAATCTGCCAATATCTCCTAAACTACAATAGCCAGGAATACGCCGATAGGCTCATTCGACGTAACTTTTGATTTGCTACAGTCTGGTAGCGGAGTTGTAACTGTAGGCCCTCGGGAACATAGAGAAATCATGGTGTAATTGAACTTTTCATAAATTTTCATACCCCCCAAAATGGCTAAATCTGCCAATATCTCCTAAACTACAATAGCCAGGAATACGCCGATAGGCTCATTCGACGTAACTTTTGATTTGCTACAGTCTGGTAGCGGAGTTGTAACTGTAGGCCCTCGGGAACATAGAGAAATCATGGTGTAATTGAACTTTTCATAAATTTTCATACCCCCCAAAATGGCTAAATCTGCCAATATCTCCTAAACTACAATAGCCAGGAATACGCCGATAGGCTCATTCGACGTAACTTTTGATTTGCTACAGTCTGGTAGCGGAGTTGTAACTGTAGGCCCTCGGGAACATAGAGAAATCATGGTGTAATTGAACTTTTCATAAATTTTCATACCCCCCAAAATGGCTAAATCTGCCAATATCTCCTAAACTACAATAGCCAGGAATACGCCGATAGGCTCATTCGACGTAACTTTTGATTTGCTACAGTCTGGTAGCGGAGTTGTAACTGTAGGCCCTCGGGAACATAGAGAAATCATGGTGTAATTGAACTTTTCATAAATTTTCATACCCCCCAAAATGGCTAAATCTGCCAATATCTCCTAAACTACAATAGCCAGGAATACGCCGATAGGCTCATTCGACGTAACTTTTGATTTGCTACAGTCTGGTAGCGGAGTTGTAACTGTAGGCCCTCGGGAACATAGAGAAATCATGGTGTAATTGAACTTTTCATAAATTTTCATACCCCCCAAAATGGCTAAATCTGCCAATATCTCCTAAACTACAATAGCCAGGAATACGCCGATAGGCTCATTCGACGTAACTTTTGATTTGCTACAGTCTGGTAGCGGAGTTGTAACTGTAGGCCCTCGGGAACATAGAGAAATCATGGTGTAATTGAACTTTTCATAAATTTTCATACCCCCCAAAATGGCTAAATCTGCCAATATCTCCTAAACTACAATAGCCAGGAATACGCCGATAGGCTCATTCGACGTAACTTTTGATTTGCTACAGTCTGGTAGCGGAGTTGTAACTGTAGGCCCTCGGGAACATAGAGAAATCATGGTGTAATTGAACTTTTCATAAATTTTCATACCCCCCAAAATGGCTAAATCTGCCAATATCTCCTAAACTACAATAGCCAGGAATACGCCGATAGGCTCATTCGACGTAACTTTTGATTTGCTACAGTCTGGTAGCGGAGTTGTAACTGTAGGCCCTCGGGAACATAGAGAAATCATGGTGTAATTGAACTTTTCATAAATTTTCATACCCCCCAAAATGGCTAAATCTGCCAATATCTCCTAAACTACAATAGCCAGGAATACGCCGATAGGCTCATTCGACGTAACTTTTGATTTGCTACAGTCTGGTAGCGGAGTTGTAACTGTAGGCCCTCGGGAACATAGAGAAATCATGGTGTAATTGAACTTTTCATAAATTTTCATACCCCCCAAAATGGCTAAATCTGCCAATATCTCCTAAACTACAATAGCCAGGAATACGCCGATAGGCTCATTCGACGTAACTTTTGATTTGCTACAGTCTGGTAGCGGAGTTGTAACTGTAGGCCCTCGGGAACATAGAGAAATCATGGTGTAATTGAACTTTTCATAAATTTTCATACCCCCCAAAATGGCTAAATCTGCCAATATCTCCTAAACTACAATAGCCAGGAATACGCCGATAGGCTCATTCGACGTAACTTTTGATTTGCTACAGTCTGGTAGCGGAGTTGTAACTGTAGGCCCTCGGGAACATAGAGAAATCATGGTGTAATTGAACTTTTCATAAATTTTCATACCCCCCAAAATGGCTAAATCTGCCAATATCTCCTAAACTACAATAGCCAGGAATACGCCGATAGGCTCATTCGACGTAACTTTTGATTTGCTACAGTCTGGTAGCGGAGTTGTAACTGTAGGCCCTCGGGAACATAGAGAAATCATGGTGTAATTGAACTTTTCATAAATTTTCATACCCCCCAAAATGGCTAAATCTGCCAATATCTCCTAAACTACAATAGCCAGGAATACGCCGATAGGCTCATTCGACGTAACTTTTGATTTGCTACAGTCTGGTAGCGGAGTTGTAACTGTAGGCCCTCGGGAACATAGAGAAATCATGGTGTAATTGAACTTTTCATAAATTTTCATACCCCCCAAAATGGCTAAATCTGCCAATATCTCCTAAACTACAATAGCCAGGAATACGCCGATAGGCTCATTCGACGTAACTTTTGATTTGCTACAGTCTGGTAGCGGAGTTGTAACTGTAGGCCCTCGGGAACATAGAGAAATCATGGTGTAATTGAACTTTTCATAAATTTTCATACCCCCCAAAATGGCTAAATCTGCCAATATCTCCTAAACTACAATAGCCAGGAATACGCCGATAGGCTCATTCGAC
This sequence comes from Botryllus schlosseri, assembly GCF_051294905.1. NCBI lineage: Eukaryota > Metazoa > Chordata > Ascidiacea > Stolidobranchia > Styelidae > Botryllus > Botryllus schlosseri. Next base: position 12,793 of record NW_027648659.1, read on the forward strand.
GTAACTTTTGATTTGCTACAGTCTGGTAGCGGAGTTGTAACTGTAGGCCCTCGGGAACATAGAGAAATCATGGTGTAATTGAACTTTTCATAAATTTTCATACCCCCCAAAATGGCTAAATCTGCCAATATCTCCTAAACTACAATAGCCAGGAATACGCCGATAGGCTCATTCGACGTAACTTTTGATTTGCTACAGTCTGGTAGCGGAGTTGTAACTGTAGGCCCTCGGGAACATAGAGAAATCATGGTGTAATTGAACTTTTCATAAATTTTCATACCCCCCAAAATGGCTAAATCTGCCAATATCTCCTAAACTACAATAGCCAGGAATACGCCGATAGGCTCATTCGACGTAACTTTTGATTTGCTACAGTCTGGTAGCGGAGTTGTAACTGTAGGCCCTCGGGAACATAGAGAAATCATGGTGTAATTGAACTTTTCATAAATTTTCATACCCCCCAAAATGGCTAAATCTGCCAATATCTCCTAAACTACAATAGCCAGGAATACGCCGATAGGCTCATTCGACGTAACTTTTGATTTGCTACAGTCTGGTAGCGGAGTTGTAACTGTAGGCCCTCGGGAACATAGAGAAATCATGGTGTAATTGAACTTTTCATAAATTTTCATACCCCCCAAAATGGCTAAATCTGCCAATATCTCCTAAACTACAATAGCCAGGAATACGCCGATAGGCTCATTCGACGTAACTTTTGATTTGCTACAGTCTGGTAGCGGAGTTGTAACTGTAGGCCCTCGGGAACATAGAGAAATCATGGTGTAATTGAACTTTTCATAAATTTTCATACCCCCCAAAATGGCTAAATCTGCCAATATCTCCTAAACTACAATAGCCAGGAATACGCCGATAGGCTCATTCGACGTAACTTTTGATTTGCTACAGTCTGGTAGCGGAGTTGTAACTGTAGGCCCTCGGGAACATAGAGAAATCATGGTGTAATTGAACTTTTCATAAATTTTCATACCCCCCAAAATGGCTAAATCTGCCAATATCTCCTAAACTACAATAGCCAGGAATACGCCGATAGGCTCATTCGACGTAACTTTTGATTTGCTACAGTCTGGTAGCGGAGTTGTAACTGTAGGCCCTCGGGAACATAGAGAAATCATGGTGTAATTGAACTTTTCATAAATTTTCATACCCCCCAAAATGGCTAAATCTGCCAATATCTCCTAAACTACAATAGCCAGGAATACGCCGATAGGCTCATTCGACGTAACTTTTGATTTGCTACAGTCTGGTAGCGGAGTTGTAACTGTAGGCCCTCGGGAACATAGAGAAATCATGGTGTAATTGAACTTTTCATAAATTTTCATACCCCCCAAAATGGCTAAATCTGCCAATATCTCCTAAACTACAATAGCCAGGAATACGCCGATAGGCTCATTCGACGTAACTTTTGATTTGCTACAGTCTGGTAGCGGAGTTGTAACTGTAGGCCCTCGGGAACATAGAGAAATCATGGTGTAATTGAACTTTTCATAAATTTTCATACCCCCCAAAATGGCTAAATCTGCCAATATCTCCTAAACTACAATAGCCAGGAATACGCCGATAGGCTCATTCGACGTAACTTTTGATTTGCTACAGTCTGGTAGCGGAGTTGTAACTGTAGGCCCTCGGGAACATAGAGAAATCATGGTGTAATTGAACTTTTCATAAATTTTCATACCCCCCAAAATGGCTAAATCTGCCAATATCTCCTAAACTACAATAGCCAGGAATACGCCGATAGGCTCATTCGACGTAACTTTTGATTTGCTACAGTCTGGTAGCGGAGTTGTAACTGTAGGCCCTCGGGAACATAGAGAAATCATGGTGTAATTGAACTTTTCATAAATTTTCATACCCCCCAAAATGGCTAAATCTGCCAATATCTCCTAAACTACAATAGCCAGGAATACGCCGATAGGCTCATTCGACGTAACTTTTGATTTGCTACAGTCTGGTAGCGGAGTTGTAACTGTAGGCCCTCGGGAACATAGAGAAATCATGGTGTAATTGAACTTTTCATAAATTTTCATACCCCCCAAAATGGCTAAATCTGCCAATATCTCCTAAACTACAATAGCCAGGAATACGCCGATAGGCTCATTCGACGTAACTTTTGATTTGCTACAGTCTGGTAGCGGAGTTGTAACTGTAGGCCCTCGGGAACATAGAGAAATCATGGTGTAATTGAACTTTTCATAAATTTTCATACCCCCCAAAATGGCTAAATCTGCCAATATCTCCTAAACTACAATAGCCAGGAATACGCCGATAGGCTCATTCGACGTAACTTTTGATTTGCTACAGTCTGGTAGCGGAGTTGTAACTGTAGGCCCTCGGGAACATAGAGAAATCATGGTGTAATTGAACTTTTCATAAATTTTCATACCCCCCAAAATGGCTAAATCTGCCAATATCTCCTAAACTACAATAGCCAGGAATACGCCGATAGGCTCATTCGACGTAACTTTTGATTTGCTACAGTCTGGTAGCGGAGTTGTAACTGTAGGCCCTCGGGAACATAGAGAAATCATGGTGTAATTGAACTTTTCATAAATTTTCATACCCCCCAAAATGGCTAAATCTGCCAATATCTCCTAAACTACAATAGCCAGGAATACGCCGATAGGCTCATTCGACGTAACTTTTGATTTGCTACAGTCTGGTAGCGGAGTTGTAGCTGTAGGCCCTCGGGAACATAGAGAAATCATGGTGTAATTGAACTTTTCATAAATTTTCATACCCCCCAAAATGGCTAAATCTGCCAATATCTCCTAAACTACAATAGCCAGGAATACGCCGATAGGCTCATTCGACGTAACTTTTGATTTGCTACAGTCTGGTAGCGGAGTTGTAACTGTAGGCCCTCGGGAACATAGAGAAATCATGGTGTAATTGAACTTTTCATAAATTTTCATACCCCCCAAAATGGCTAAATCTGCCAATATCTCCTAAACTACAATAGCCAGGAATACGCCGATAGGCTCATTCGACGTAACTTTTGATTTGCTACAGTCTGGTAGCGGAGTTGTAACTGTAGGCCCTCGGGAACATAGAGAAATCATGGTGTAATTGAACTTTTCATAAATTTTCATACCCCCCAAAATGGCTAAATCTGCCAATATCTCCTAAACTACAATAGCCAGGAATACGCCGATAGGCTCATTCGACGTAACTTTTGATTTGCTACAGTCTGGTAGCGGAGTTGTAACTGTAGGCCCTCGGGAACATAGAGAAATCATGGTGTAATTGAACTTTTCATAAATTTTCATACCCCCCAAAATGGCTAAATCTGCCAATATCTCCTAAACTACAATAGCCAGGAATACGCCGATAGGCTCATTCGACGTAACTTTTGATTTGCTACAGTCTGGTAGCGGAGTTGTAACTGTAGGCCCTCGGGAACATAGAGAAATCATGGTGTAATTGAACTTTTCATAAATTTTCATACCCCCCAAAATGGCTAAATCTGCCAATATCTCCTAAACTACAATAGCCAGGAATACGCCGATAGGCTCATTCGACGTAACTTTTGATTTGCTACAGTCTGGTAGCGGAGTTGTAACTGTAGGCCCTCGGGAACATAGAGAAATCATGGTGTAATTGAACTTTTCATAAATTTTCATACCCCCCAAAATGGCTAAATCTGCCAATATCTCCTAAACTACAATAGCCAGGAATACGCCGATAGGCTCATTCGACGTAACTTTTGATTTGCTACAGTCTGGTAGCGGAGTTGTAACTGTAGGCCCTCGGGAACATAGAGAAATCATGGTGTAATTGAACTTTTCATAAATTTTCATACCCCCCAAAATGGCCAAATCTGCCAATATCTCCTAAACTACAATAGCCAGGAATACGCCAATAGGCTCATTCGACGTAACTTTTGATTTGCTACAGTCTGGTAGCGGAGTTGTAACTGTAGCCCCTCGGGAACATAGAGAAATCATGGTGTAATTGAACTTTTCATAAATTTTCATACCCCCCAAAATGGCTAAATCTGCCAATATCTCCTAAACTACAATAGCCAGGAATACGCCGATAGGCTCATTCGACGTAACTTTTGATTTGCTACAGTCTGGTAGCGGAGTTGTAACTGTAGGCCCTCGGGAACATAGAGAAATCATGGTGTAATTGAACTTTTCATAAATTTTCATACCCCCCAAAATGGCTAAATCTGCCAATATCTCCTAAACTACAATAGCCAGGAATACGCCGATAGGCTCATTCGACGTAACTTTTGATTTGCTACAGTCTGGTAGCGGAGTTGTAACTGTAGGCCCTCGGGAACATAGAGAAATCATGGTGTAATTGAACTTTTCATAAATTTTCTTACCCCCCAAAATGGCTAAATCTGCCAATATCTCCTAAACTACAATAGCCAGGAATACGCCGATAGGCTCATTCGACGTAACTTTTGATTTGCTACAGTCTGGTAGCGGAGTTGTAACTGTAGGCCCTCGGGAACATAGAGAAATCATGGTGTAATTAAACTTTTCATAAATTTTCATACCCCCCAAAATGGCTAAATCTGCCAATATCTCCTAAACTACAATAGCCAGGAATACGCCGATAGGCTCATTCGACGTAACTTCTGATTTGCTACAGTCTGGTAGCGGAGTTGTAACTGTAGGCCCTCGGGAACATAGAGAAATCATGGTGTAATTGAACTTTTCATAAATTTTCATACCCCCCAAAATGGCTAAATCTGCCAATATCTCCTAAACTACAATAGCCAGGAATACGCCGATAGGCTCATTCGACGTAACTTTTGATTTGCTACAGTCTGGTAGCGGAGTTGTAACTGTAGGCCCTCGGGAACATAGAGAAATCATGGTGTAATTGAACTTTTCATAAATTTTCATACCCCCCAAAATGGCTAAATCTGCCAATATCTCCTAAACTACAATAGCCAGGAATACGCCGATAGGCTCATTCGACGTAACTTTTGATTTGCTACAGTCTGGTAGCGGAGTTGTAACTGTAGGCCCTCGGGAACATAGAGAAATCATGGTGTAATTGAACTTTTCATAAATTTTCATACCCCCCAAAATGGCCAAATCTGCCAATATCTCCTAAACTACAATAGCCAGGAATACGCCGATAGGCTCCTTCGACGTAACTTTTGATTTGCTACAGTCTGGTAGCGTAGTTGTAACTGTAGCCCCTCGGGAACATAGAGAAATCATGGTGTAATTGAACTTTTCATAAATTTTCATACCCCCCAAAATGGCTAAATCTGCCAATATCTCCTAAACTACAATAGCCAGGAATACGCCGATAGGCTCATTCGACGTAACTTTTGATTTGCTACAGTCTGGTAGCGGAGTTGTAACTGTAGGCCCTCGGGAACATGGAGAAATCATGGTGTAATTGAACTTTTCATAAATTTTCATACCCCCCAAAATGGCTAAATCTGCCAATATCTCCTAAACTACAATAGCCAGGAATACGCCGATAGGCTCATTCGACGTAACTTTTGATTTGCTACAGTCTGGTAGCGGAGTTGTAACTGTAGGCCCTCGGGAACATAGAGAAATCATGGTGTAATTGAACTTTTCATAAATTTTCTTACCCCCCAAAATGGCTAAATCTGCCAATATCTCCTAAACTACAATAGCCAGGAATACGCCGATAGGCTCATTCGACGTAACTTTTGATTTGCTACAGTCTGGTAGCGGAGTTGTAACTGTAGGCCCTCGGGAACATAGAGAAATCATGGTGTAATTGAACTTTTCATAAATTTTCATACCCCCCAAAATGGCTAAATCTGCCAATATCTCCTAAACTACAATAGCCAGGAATACGCCGATAGGCTCATTCGACGTAACTTTTGATTTGCTACAGTCTGGTAGCGGAGTTGTAACTGTAGGCCCTCGGGAACATAGAGAAATCATGGTGTAATTGAACTTTTCATAAATTTTCATACCCCCCAAAATGGCTAAATCTGCCAATATCTCCTAAACTACAATAGCCAGGAATACGCCGATAGGCTCATTCGACATAACTTTTGATTTGCTACAGTCTGGTAGCGGAGTTGTAACTGTAGGCCCTCGGGAACATAGAGAAATCATGATGTAATTGAACTTTTCATAAATTTTCATACCCCCCAAAATGGCTAAATCTGCCAATATCTCCTAAACTACAATAGCCAGGAATACGCCGATAGGCTCATTCGACGTAACTTTTGATTTGCTACAGTCTGGTAGCGGAGTTGTAACTGTAGGCCCTCGGGAACATAGAGAAATCATGGTGTAATTGAACTTTTCATACATTTTCATACCCCCCAAAATGGCTAAATCTGCCAATATCTCCTAAACTACAATAGCCAGGAATACGCCGATAGGCTCATTCGACGTAACTTTTGATTTGCTACAGTCTGGTAGCGGAGTTGTAACTGTAGGCCCTCGGGAACATAGAGAAATCATGGTGTAATTGAACTTTTCATAAATTTTCATACCCCCCAAAATGGCTAAATCTGCCAATATCTCCTAAACTACAATAGCCAGGAATACGCCGATAGGCTCATTCGACGTAACTTTTGATTTGCTACAGTCTGGTAGCGGAGTTGTAACTGTAGGCCCTCGGGAACATAGAGAAATCATGGTGTAATTGAACTTTTCATAAATTTTCATACCCCCCAAAATGGCTAAATCTGCCAATATCTCCTAAACTACGATAGCCAGGAATACGCCGATAGGCTCATTCGACATAACTTTTGATTTGCTACAGTCTGGTAGCGGAGTTGTAACTGTAGGCCCTCGGGAACATAGAGAAATCATGGTGTAATTGAACTTTTCATAAATTTTCATACCCCCCAAAATGGCTAAATCTGCCAATATCTCCTAAACTACAATAGCCAGGAATACGCCGATAGGCTCATTCGACGTAACTTTTGATTTGCTACAGTCTGGTAGCGGAGTTGTAACTGTAGGCCCTCGGGAACATAGAGAAATCATGGTGTAATTAAACTTTTCATAAATTTTCATACCCCCCAAAATGGCTAAATCTGCCAATATCTCCTAAACTACAATAGCCAGGAATACGCCGATAGGCTCATTCGACGTAACTTTTGATTTGCTACAGTCTGGTAGCGGAGTTGTAACTGTAGGCCCTCGGGAACATAGAGAAATCATGGTGTAATTGAACTTTTTATAAATTTTCATACCCCCCAAAATGGCTGAATCTGCCAATATCTCCTAAACTACAATAGCCAGGAATACGCCGATAGGCTCATTCGACGTAACTTTTGATTTGCTACAGTCTGGTAGCGGAGTTGTAACTGTAGGCCCTCGGGAACATAGAGAAATCATGGTGTAATTGAACTTTTCATAAATTTTCATACCCCCCAAAATGGCTAAATCTGCCAATATCTCCTAAACTACAATAGCCAGGAATACGCCGATAGGCTCATTCGACGTAACTTTTGATTTGCTACAGTCTGGTAGCGGAGTTGTAACTGTAGGCCCTCGGGAACATAGAGAAATCATGGTGTAATTGAACTTTTCATAAATTTTCATACCCCCCAAAATGGCTAAATCTGCCAATATCTCCTAAACTACAATAGCCAGGAATACGCCGATAAACTCATTCGACGTAACTTTTGATTTGCTACAGTCTGGTAGCGGAGTTGTAACTGTAGGCCCTCGGGAACATAGAGAAATCATGGTGTAATTGAACTTTTCATACATTTTCATACCCCCCAAAATGGCTAAATCTGCCAATATCTCCTAAACTACAATAGCCAGGAATACGCCGATAGGCTCATTCGACGTAACTTTTGATTTGCTACAGTCTGGTAGCGGAGTTGTAACTGTAGGCCCTCGGGAACATAGAGAAATCATGGTGTAATTGAACTTTTCATAAATTTTCATACCCCCCAAAATGGCTAAATCTGCCAATATCTCCTAAACTACAATAGCCAGGAATACGCCGATAGGCTCATTCGACGTAACTTTTGATTTGCTACAGTCTGGTAGCGGAGTTGTAACTGTAGGCCCTCGGGAACATAGAGAAATCATGGTGTAATTGAACTTTTCATAAATTTTCATACCCCCCAAAATGGCTAAATCTGCCAATATCTCCTAAACTACGATAGCCAGGAATACGCCGATAGGCTCATTCGACATAACTTTTGATTTGCTACAGTCTGGTAGCGGAGTTGTAACTGTAGGCCCTCGGGAACATAGAGAAATCATGGTGTAATTGAACTTTTCATAAATTTTCATACCCCCCAAAATGGCTAAATCTGCCAATATCTCCTAAACTACAATAGCCAGGAATACGCCGATAGGCTCATTCGACGTAACTTTTGATTTGCTACAGTCTGGTAGCGGAGTTGTAACTGTAGGCCCTCGGGAACATAGAGAAATCATGGTGTAATTAAACTTTTCATAAATTTTCATACCCCCCAAAATGGCTAAATCTGCCAATATCTCCTAAACTACAATAGCCAGGAATACGCCGATAGGCTCATTCGACGTAACTTTTGATTTGCTACAGTCTGGTAGCGGAGTTGTAACTGTAGGCCCTCGGGAACATAGAGAAATCATGGTGTAATTGAACTTTTCATAAATTTTCATACCCCCCAAAATGGCTAAATCTGCCAATATCTCCTAAACTACAATAGCCATGAATACGCCGATAGGCTCATTCGACGTAACTTTTGATTTGCTACAGTCTGGTAGCGGAGTTGTAACTGTAGGCCCTCGGGAACATAGAGAAATCATGGTGTAATTGAACTTTTCATAAATTTTCATACCCCCCAAAATGGCTAAATCTGCCAATATCTCCTAAACTACAATAGCCAGGAATACGCCGATAGGCTCATTCGACGTAACTTTTGATTTGCTACAGTCTGGTAGCGGAGTTGTAACTGTAGGCCCTCGGGAACATAGAGAAATCATGGTGTAATTGAACTTTTCATAAATTTTCATACCCCCCAAAATGGCTAAATCTGCCAATGTCTCCTAAACTACAATAGCCAGGAATACGCCGATAGGCTCATTCGACGTAACTTTTGATTTGCTACAGTCTGGTAGCGGAGTTGTAACTGTAGGCCCTCGGGAACATAGAGAAATCATGGTGTAATTGAACTTTTCATAAATTTTCATACCCCCCAAAATGGCTAAATCTGCCAATATCTCCTAAACTACAATAGCCAGGAATACGCCGATAGGCTCATTCGACGTAACTTTTGATTTGCTACAGTCTGGTAGCGGAGTTGTAACTGTAGGCCCTCGGGAACATAGAGAAATCATGGTGTAATTGAACTTTTCATAAATTTTCATACCCCCCAAAATGGCTAAATCTGCCAATATCTCCTAAACTACAATAGCCAGGAATACGCCGATAGGCTCATTCGACGTAACTTTTGATTTGCTACAGTCTGGTAGCGGAGTTGTAACTGTAGGCCCTCGGGAACATAGAGAAATCATGGTGTAATTGAACTTTTCATAAATTTTCATACCCCTCAAAATGGTTAAATCTGCCAATATCTCCTAAACTACAATAGCCAGGAATACGCCGATAGGCTCATTCGACGTAACTTTTGATTTGCTACAGTCTGGTAGCGGAGTTGTAACTGTAGGCCCTCGGGAACATAGAGAAATCATGGTGTAATTGAACTTTTCATAAATTTTCATACCCCCCAAAATGGCTAAATCTGCCAATATCTCCTAAACTACAATAGCCAGGAATACGCCGATAGGCTCATTCGACGTAACTTTGGATTTGCTTCAGTCTGGTAGCGGAGTTGTAACTGTAGGCCCTCGGGAACATAGAGAAATCATGGTGTAATTAAACTTTTCATAAATTTTCATACCCCCCAAAATGGCTAAATCTGCCAATATCTCCTAAACTACAATAGCCAGGAATACGCCGATAGGCTCATTCGACGTAACTTTTGATTTGCTACAGTCTGGTAGCGGAGTTGTAACTGTAGGCCCTCGGGAACATAGAGAAATCATGGTGTAATTGAACTTTTCATAAATTTTCATACCCCCCAAAATGGCTAAATCTGCCAATATCTCCTAAACTACAATAGCCAGGAATACGCCGATAGGCTCATTCGACGTAACTTTTGATTTGCTACAGTCTGGTAGCGGAGTTGTAACTGTAGGCCCTCGGGAACATAGAGAAATCATGGTGTAATTGAACTTTTCATAAATTTTCATACCCCCTAAAATGGCTAAATCTGCCAATATCTCCTAAACTACAATAGCCAGGAATACGCCGATAGGCTCATTCGACGTAACTTTTGATTTGCTACAGTCTGGTAGCGGAGTTGTAACTTTAGGCCCTCGGGAACATAGAGAAATCATGGTGTAATTGAACTTTTCATAAATTTTCATACCCCCCAAAATGGCTAAATCTGCCAATATCTCCTAAACTACAATAGCCAGGAATACGCCAATAGGCTCATTCGACGTAACTTTTGATTTGCTACAGTCTGGTAGCGGAGTTGTAACTGTAGGCCCTCGGGAACATAGAGAAATCATGGTGTAATTGAACTTTTTATAAATTTTCATACCCCTCAAAATGGCTAAATCTGCCAATATCTCCTAAACTACAATAGCCAGGAATACGCCGATAGGCTCATTCGACGTAACTTTTGATTTGCTACAGTCTGGTAGCGGAGTTGTAACTGTAGGCCCTCGGGAACATAGAGAAATCATGGTGTAATTGAACTTTTCATAAATTTTCATACCCCCCAAAATGGCTAAATCTGACAATATCTCCTAAACTACAATAGCCAGGAATACGCCGATAGGCTCATTCGACGTAACTTTTGATTTGCTACAGTCTGGTAGCGGAGTTGTAACTGTAGGCCCTCGGGAACATAGAGAAATCATGGTGTAATTGAACTTTTCATAAATTTTCATACCCCCCAAAATGGCTAAATCTGCCAATATCTCCTAAACTACAATAGCCAGGAATACGCCGATAGGCTCATTCGACGTAACTTTTGATTTGCTACAGTCTGGTAGCGGAGTTGTAACTGTAGGCCCTCGGGAACATAGAGAAATCATGGTGTAATTGAACTTTTCATAAATTTTCATACCCCCCAAAATGGCTAAATCTGCCAATATCTCCTAAACTACAATAGCCAGGAATACGCCGATAGGCTCATTCGACGTAACTTTTGATTTGCTACAGTCTGGTAGCGGAGTTGTAACTGTAGGCCCTCGGGAACATAGAGAAATCATGGTGTAATTGAACTTTTCATAAATTTTCATACCCCCCAAAATGGCTAAATCTGCCAATATCTCCTAAACTACAATAGCCAGGAATACGCCGATAGGCTCATTCGACGTAACTTTTGATTTGCTACAGTCTGGTAGCGGAGTTGTAACTGTAGGCCCTCGGGAACATAGAGAAATCATGGTGTAATTGAACTTTTCATAAATTTTCATACCCCCCAAAATGGCTAAATCTGACAATATCTCCTAAACTACAATAGCCAGGAATACGCCGATAGGCTCATTCGACGTAACTTTTGATTTGCTACAGTCTGGTAGCGGAGTTGTAACTGTAGGCCCTCGGGAACATAGAGAAATCATGGTGTAATTGAACTTTTCATAAATTTTCATACCCCCCAAAATGGCTAAATCTGCCAATATCTCCTAAACTACAATAGCCAGGAATACGCCGATAGGCTCATTCGACGTAACTTTTGATTTGCTACAGTCTGGTAGCGGAGTTGTAACTGTAGGCCCTCGGGAACATAGAGAAATCATGGTGTAATTGAACTTTTCATAAATTTTCATACCCCCCAAAATGGCTAAATCTGCCAATATCTCCTAAACTACAATAGCCAGGAATACGCCGATAGGCTCATTCGACGTAACTTTTGATTTGCTACAGTCTGGTAGCGGAGTTGTAACTGTAGGCCCTCGGGAACATAGAGAAATCATGGTGTAATTGAACTTTTCATAAATTTTCATACCCCCCAAAATGGCTAAATCTGCCAATATCTCCTAAACTACAATAGCCAGGAATACGCCGATAGGCTCATTCGACGTAACTTTTGATTTGCTACAGTCTGGTAGCGGAGTTGTAACTGTAGGCCCTCGGGAACATAGAGAAATCATGGTGTAATTGAACTTTTCATAAATTTTCATACCCCCCAAAATGGCTAAATCTGCCAATATCTCCTAAACTACAATAGCCAGGAATACGCCGATAGGCTCATTCGACGTAACTTTTGATTTGCTACAGTCTGGTAGCGGAGTTGTAACTGTAGGCCCTCGGGAACATAGAGAAATCATGGTGTAATTGAACTTTTCATAAATTTTCATACCCCCCAAAATGGCTAAATCTGCCAATATCTCCTAAACTACAATAGCCAGGAATACGCCGATAGGCTCATTCGACGTAACTTTTGATTTGCTACAGTCTGGTAGCGGAGTTGTAACTGTAGGCCCTCGGGAACATAGAGAAATCATGGTGTAATTGAACTTTTCATAAATTTTCATACCCCCCAAAATGGCTAAATCTGCCAATATCTCCTAAACTACAATAGCCAGGAATACGCCGATAGGCTCATTCGACGTAACTTTTGATTTGCTACAGTCTGGTAGCGGAGTTGTAACTGTAGGCCCTCGGGAACATAGAGAAATCATGGTGTAATTGAACTTTTCATAAATTTTCATACCCCCCAAAATGGCTAAATCTGCCAATATCTCCTAAACTACAATAGCCAGGAATACGCCGATAGGCTCATTCGACGTAACTTTTGATTTGCTACAGTCTGGTAGCGGAGTTGTAACTGTAGGCCCTCGGGAACATAGAGAAATCATGGTGTAATTGAACTTTTCATAAATTTTCATACCCCCCAAAATGGCTAAATCTGCCAATATCTCCTAAACTACAATAGCCAGGAATACGCCGATAGGCTCATTCGACGTAACTTTTGATTTGCTACAGTCTGGTAGCGGAGTTGTAACTGTAGGCCCTCGGGAACATAGAGAAATCATGGTGTAATTGAACTTTTCATAAATTTTCATACCCCCCAAAATGGCTAAATCTGCCAATATCTCCTAAACTACAATAGCCAGGAATACGCCGATAGGCTCATTCGACGTAACTTTTGATTTGCTACAGTCTGGTAGCGGAGTTGTAACTGTAGGCCCTCGGGAACATAGAGAAATCATGGTGTAATTGAACTTTTCATAAATTTTCATACCCCCCAAAATGGCTAAATCTGCCAATATCTCCTAAACTACAATAGCCAGGAATACGCCGATAGGCTCATTCGACGTAACTTTTGATTTGCTACAGTCTGGTAGCGGAGTTGTAACTGTAGGCCCTCGGGAACATAGAGAAATCATGGTGTAATTGAACTTTTCATAAATTTTCATACCCCCCAAAATGGCTAAATCTGCCAATATCTCCTAAACTACAATAGCCAGGAATACGCCGATAGGCTCATTCGACGTAACTTTTGATTTGCTACAGTCTGGTAGCGGAGTTGTAACTGTAGGCCCTCGGGAACATAGAGAAATCATGGTGTAATTGAACTTTTCATAAATTTTCATACCCCCCAAAATGGCTAAATCTGCCAATATCTCCTAAACTACAATAGCCAGGAATACGCCGATAGGCTCATTCGACGTAACTTTTGATTTGCTACAGTCTGGTAGCGGAGTTGTAACTGTAGGCCCTCGGGAACATAGAGAAATCATGGTGTAATTGAACTTTTCATAAATTTTCATACCCCCCAAAATGGCTAAATCTGCCAATATCTCCTAAACTACAATAGCCAGGAATACGCCGATAGGCTCATTCGACGTAACTTTTGATTTGCTACAGTCTGGTAGCGGAGTTGTAACTGTAGGCCCTCGGGAACATAGAGAAATCATGGTGTAATTGAACTTTTCATAAATTTTCATACCCCCCAAAATGGCTAAATCTGCCAATATCTCCTAAACTACAATAGCCAGGAATACGCCGATAGGCTCATTCGACGTAACTTTTGATTTGCTACAGTCTGGTAGCGGAGTTGTAACTGTAGGCCCTCGGGAACATAGAGAAATCATGGTGTAATTGAACTTTTCATAAATTTTCATACCCCCCAAAATGGCTAAATCTGCCAATATCTCCTAAACTACAATAGCCAGGAATACGCCGATAGGCTCATTCGACGTAACTTTTGATTTGCTACAGTCTGGTAGCGGAGTTGTAACTGTAGGCCCTCGGGAACATAGAGAAATCATGGTGTAATTGAACTTTTCATAAATTTTCATACCCCCCAAAATGGCTAAATCTGCCAATATCTCCTAAACTACAATAGCCAGGAATACGCCGATAGGCTCATTCGACGTAACTTTTGATTTGCTACAGTCTGGTAGCGGAGTTGTAACTGTAGGCCCTCGGGAACATAGAGAAATCATGGTGTAATTGAACTTTTCATAAATTTTCATACCCCCCAAAATGGCTAAATCTGCCAATATCTCCTAAACTACAATAGCCAGGAATACGCCGATAGGCTCATTCGACGTAACTTTTGATTTGCTACAGTCTGGTAGCGGAGTTGTAACTGTAGGCCCTCGGGAACATAGAGAAATCATGGTGTAATTGAACTTTTCATAAATTTTCATACCCCCCAAAATGGCTAAATCTGCCAATATCTCCTAAACTACAATAGCCAGGAATACGCCGATAGGCTCATTCGACGTAACTTTTGATTTGCTACAGTCTGGTAGCGGAGTTGTAACTGTAGGCCCTCGGGAACATAGAGAAATCATGGTGTAATTGAACTTTTCATAAATTTTCATACCCCCCAAAATGGCTAAATCTGCCAATATCTCCTAAACTACAATAGCCAGGAATACGCCGATAGGCTCATTCGACGTAACTTTTGATTTGCTACAGTCTGGTAGCGGAGTTGTAACTGTAGGCCCTCGGGAACATAGAGAAATCATGGTGTAATTGAACTTTTCATAAATTTTCATACCCCCCAAAATGGCTAAATCTGCCAATATCTCCTAAACTACAATAGCCAGGAATACGCCGATAGGCTCATTCGACGTAACTTTTGATTTGCTACAGTCTGGTAGCGGAGTTGTAACTGTAGGCCCTCGGGAACATAGAGAAATCATGGTGTAATTGAACTTTTCATAAATTTTCATACCCCCCAAAATGGCTAAATCTGCCAATATCTCCTAAACTACAATAGCCAGGAATACGCCGATAGGCTCATTCGACGTAACTTTTGATTTGCTACAGTCTGGTAGCGGAGTTGTAACTGTAGGCCCTCGGGAACATAGAGAAATCATGGTGTAATTGAACTTTTCATAAATTTTCATACCCCCCAAAATGGCTAAATCTGCCAATATCTCCTAAACTACAATAGCCAGGAATACGCCGATAGGCTCATTCGACGTAACTTTTGATTTGCTACAGTCTGGTAGCGGAGTTGTAACTGTAGGCCCTCGGGAACATAGAGAAATCATGGTGTAATTGAACTTTTCATAAATTTTCATACCCCCCAAAATGGCTAAATCTGCCAATATCTCCTAAACTACAATAGCCAGGAATACGCCGATAGGCTCATTCGACGTAACTTTTGATTTGCTACAGTCTGGTAGCGGAGTTGTAACTGTAGGCCCTCGGGAACATAGAGAAATCATGGTGTAATTGAACTTTTCATAAATTTTCATACCCCCCAAAATGGCTAAATCTGCCAATATCTCCTAAACTACAATAGCCAGGAATACGCCGATAGGCTCATTCGACGTAACTTTTGATTTGCTACAGTCTGGTAGCGGAGTTGTAACTGTAGGCCCTCGGGAACATAGAGAAATCATGGTGTAATTGAACTTTTCATAAATTTTCATACCCCCCAAAATGGCTAAATCTGCCAATATCTCCTAAACTACAATAGCCAGGAATACGCCGATAGGCTCATTCGACGTAACTTTTGATTTGCTACAGTCTGGTAGCGGAGTTGTAACTGTAGGCCCTCGGGAACATAGAGAAATCATGGTGTAATTGAACTTTTCATAAATTTTCATACCCCCCAAAATGGCTAAATCTGCCAATATCTCCTAAACTACAATAGCCAGGAATACGCCGATAGGCTCATTCGACGTAACTTTTGATTTGCTACAGTCTGGTAGCGGAGTTGTAACTGTAGGCCCTCGGGAACATAGAGAAATCATGGTGTAATTGAACTTTTCATAAATTTTCATACCCCCCAAAATGGCTAAATCTGCCAATATCTCCTAAACTACAATAGCCAGGAATACGCCGATAGGCTCATTCGACGTAACTTTTGATTTGCTACAGTCTGGTAGCGGAGTTGTAACTGTAGGCCCTCGGGAACATAGAGAAATCATGGTGTAATTGAACTTTTCATAAATTTTCATACCCCCCAAAATGGCTAAATCTGCCAATATCTCCTAAACTACAATAGCCAGGAATACGCCGATAGGCTCATTCGACGTAACTTTTGATTTGCTACAGTCTGGTAGCGGAGTTGTAACTGTAGGCCCTCGGGAACATAGAGAAATCATGGTGTAATTGAACTTTTCATAAATTTTCATACCCCCCAAAATGGCTAAATCTGCCAATATCTCCTAAACTACAATAGCCAGGAATACGCCGATAGGCTCATTCGACGTAACTTTTGATTTGCTACAGTCTGGTAGCGGAGTTGTAACTGTAGGCCCTCGGGAACATAGAGAAATCATGGTGTAATTGAACTTTTCATAAATTTTCATACCCCCCAAAATGGCTAAATCTGCCAATATCTCCTAAACTACAATAGCCAGGAATACGCCGATAGGCTCATTCGACGTAACTTTTGATTTGCTACAGTCTGGTAGCGGAGTTGTAACTGTAGGCCCTCGGGAACATAGAGAAATCATGGTGTAATTGAACTTTTCATAAATTTTCATACCCCCCAAAATGGCTAAATCTGCCAATATCTCCTAAACTACAATAGCCAGGAATACGCCGATAGGCTCATTCGACGTAACTTTTGATTTGCTACAGTCTGGTAGCGGAGTTGTAACTGTAGGCCCTCGGGAACATAGAGAAATCATGGTGTAATTGAACTTTTCATAAATTTTCATACCCCCCAAAATGGCTAAATCTGCCAATATCTCCTAAACTACAATAGCCAGGAATACGCCGATAGGCTCATTCGACGTAACTTTTGATTTGCTACAGTCTGGTAGCGGAGTTGTAACTGTAGGCCCTCGGGAACATAGAGAAATCATGGTGTAATTGAACTTTTCATAAATTTTCATACCCCCCAAAATGGCTAAATCTGCCAATATCTCCTAAACTACAATAGCCAGGAATACGCCGATAGGCTCATTCGACGTAACTTTTGATTTGCTACAGTCTGGTAGCGGAGTTGTAACTGTAGGCCCTCGGGAACATAGAGAAATCATGGTGTAATTGAACTTTTCATAAATTTTCATACCCCCCAAAATGGCTAAATCTGCCAATATCTCCTAAACTACAATAGCCAGGAATACGCCGATAGGCTCATTCGACGTAACTTTTGATTTGCTACAGTCTGGTAGCGGAGTTGTAACTGTAGGCCCTCGGGAACATAGAGAAATCATGGTGTAATTGAACTTTTCATAAATTTTCATACCCCCCAAAATGGCTAAATCTGCCAATATCTCCTAAACTACAATAGCCAGGAATACGCCGATAGGCTCATTCGACGTAACTTTTGATTTGCTACAGTCTGGTAGCGGAGTTGTAACTGTAGGCCCTCGGGAACATAGAGAAATCATGGTGTAATTGAACTTTTCATAAATTTTCATACCCCCCAAAATGGCTAAATCTGCCAATATCTCCTAAACTACAATAGCCAGGAATACGCCGATAGGCTCATTCGACGTAACTTTTGATTTGCTACAGTCTGGTAGCGGAGTTGTAACTGTAGGCCCTCGGGAACATAGAGAAATCATGGTGTAATTGAACTTTTCATAAATTTTCATACCCCCCAAAATGGCTAAATCTGCCAATATCTCCTAAACTACAATAGCCAGGAATACGCCGATAGGCTCATTCGACGTAACTTTTGATTTGCTACAGTCTGGTAGCGGAGTTGTAACTGTAGGCCCTCGGGAACATAGAGAAATCATGGTGTAATTGAACTTTTCATAAATTTTCATACCCCCCAAAATGGCTAAATCTGCCAATATCTCCTAAACTACAATAGCCAGGAATACGCCGATAGGCTCATTCGACGTAACTTTTGATTTGCTACAGTCTGGTAGCGGAGTTGTAACTGTAGGCCCTCGGGAACATAGAGAAATCATGGTGTAATTGAACTTTTCATAAATTTTCATACCCCCCAAAATGGCTAAATCTGCCAATATCTCCTAAACTACAATAGCCAGGAATACGCCGATAGGCTCATTCGACGTAACTTTTGATTTGCTACAGTCTGGTAGCGGAGTTGTAACTGTAGGCCCTCGGGAACATAGAGAAATCATGGTGTAATTGAACTTTTCATAAATTTTCATACCCCCCAAAATGGCTAAATCTGCCAATATCTCCTAAACTACAATAGCCAGGAATACGCCGATAGGCTCATTCGACGTAACTTTTGATTTGCTACAGTCTGGTAGCGGAGTTGTAACTGTAGGCCCTCGGGAACATAGAGAAATCATGGTGTAATTGAACTTTTCATAAATTTTCATACCCCCCAAAATGGCTAAATCTGCCAATATCTCCTAAACTACAATAGCCAGGAATACGCCGATAGGCTCATTCGACGTAACTTTTGATTTGCTACAGTCTGGTAGCGGAGTTGTAACTGTAGGCCCTCGGGAACATAGAGAAATCATGGTGTAATTGAACTTTTCATAAATTTTCATACCCCCCAAAATGGCTAAATCTGCCAATATCTCCTAAACTACAATAGCCAGGAATACGCCGATAGGCTCATTCGACGTAACTTTTGATTTGCTACAGTCTGGTAGCGGAGTTGTAACTGTAGGCCCTCGGGAACATAGAGAAATCATGGTGTAATTGAACTTTTCATAAATTTTCATACCCCCCAAAATGGCTAAATCTGCCAATATCTCCTAAACTACAATAGCCAGGAATACGCCGATAGGCTCATTCGACGTAACTTTTGATTTGCTACAGTCTGGTAGCGGAGTTGTAACTGTAGGCCCTCGGGAACATAGAGAAATCATGGTGTAATTGAACTTTTCATAAATTTTCATACCCCCCAAAATGGCTAAATCTGCCAATATCTCCTAAACTACAATAGCCAGGAATACGCCGATAGGCTCATTCGACGTAACTTTTGATTTGCTACAGTCTGGTAGCGGAGTTGTAACTGTAGGCCCTCGGGAACATAGAGAAATCATGGTGTAATTGAACTTTTCATAAATTTTCATACCCCCCAAAATGGCTAAATCTGCCAATATCTCCTAAACTACAATAGCCAGGAATACGCCGATAGGCTCATTCGACGTAACTTTTGATTTGCTACAGTCTGGTAGCGGAGTTGTAACTGTAGGCCCTCGGGAACATAGAGAAATCATGGTGTAATTGAACTTTTCATAAATTTTCATACCCCCCAAAATGGCTAAATCTGCCAATATCTCCTAAACTACAATAGCCAGGAATACGCCGATAGGCTCATTCGACGTAACTTTTGATTTGCTACAGTCTGGTAGCGGAGTTGTAACTGTAGGCCCTCGGGAACATAGAGAAATCATGGTGTAATTGAACTTTTCATAAATTTTCATACCCCCCAAAATGGCTAAATCTGCCAATATCTCCTAAACTACAATAGCCAGGAATACGCCGATAGGCTCATTCGACGTAACTTTTGATTTGCTACAGTCTGGTAGCGGAGTTGTAACTGTAGGCCCTCGGGAACATAGAGAAATCATGGTGTAATTGAACTTTTCATAAATTTTCATACCCCCCAAAATGGCTAAATCTGCCAATATCTCCTAAACTACAATAGCCAGGAATACGCCGATAGGCTCATTCGACGTAACTTTTGATTTGCTACAGTCTGGTAGCGGAGTTGTAACTGTAGGCCCTCGGGAACATAGAGAAATCATGGTGTAATTGAACTTTTCATAAATTTTCATACCCCCCAAAATGGCTAAATCTGCCAATATCTCCTAAACTACAATAGCCAGGAATACGCCGATAGGCTCATTCGACGTAACTTTTGATTTGCTACAGTCTGGTAGCGGAGTTGTAACTGTAGGCCCTCGGGAACATAGAGAAATCATGGTGTAATTGAACTTTTCATAAATTTTCATACCCCCCAAAATGGCTAAATCTGCCAATATCTCCTAAACTACAATAGCCAGGAATACGCCGATAGGCTCATTCGACGTAACTTTTGATTTGCTACAGTCTGGTAGCGGAGTTGTAACTGTAGGCCCTCGGGAACATAGAGAAATCATGGTGTAATTGAACTTTTCATAAATTTTCATACCCCCCAAAATGGCTAAATCTGCCAATATCTCCTAAACTACAATAGCCAGGAATACGCCGATAGGCTCATTCGACGTAACTTTTGATTTGCTACAGTCTGGTAGCGGAGTTGTAACTGTAGGCCCTCGGGAACATAGAGAAATCATGGTGTAATTGAACTTTTCATAAATTTTCATACCCCCCAAAATGGCTAAATCTGCCAATATCTCCTAAACTACAATAGCCAGGAATACGCCGATAGGCTCATTCGACGTAACTTTTGATTTGCTACAGTCTGGTAGCGGAGTTGTAACTGTAGGCCCTCGGGAACATAGAGAAATCATGGTGTAATTGAACTTTTCATAAATTTTCATACCCCCCAAAATGGCTAAATCTGCCAATATCTCCTAAACTACAATAGCCAGGAATACGCCGATAGGCTCATTCGACGTAACTTTTGATTTGCTACAGTCTGGTAGCGGAGTTGTAACTGTAGGCCCTCGGGAACATAGAGAAATCATGGTGTAATTGAACTTTTCATAAATTTTCATACCCCCCAAAATGGCTAAATCTGCCAATATCTCCTAAACTACAATAGCCAGGAATACGCCGATAGGCTCATTCGACGTAACTTTTGATTTGCTACAGTCTGGTAGCGGAGTTGTAACTGTAGGCCCTCGGGAACATAGAGAAATCATGGTGTAATTGAACTTTTCATAAATTTTCATACCCCCCAAAATGGCTAAATCTGCCAATATCTCCTAAACTACAATAGCCAGGAATACGCCGATAGGCTCATTCGACGTAACTTTTGATTTGCTACAGTCTGGTAGCGGAGTTGTAACTGTAGGCCCTCGGGAACATAGAGAAATCATGGTGTAATTGAACTTTTCATAAATTTTCATACCCCCCAAAATGGCTAAATCTGCCAATATCTCCTAAACTACAATAGCCAGGAATACGCCGATAGGCTCATTCGACGTAACTTTTGATTTGCTACAGTCTGGTAGCGGAGTTGTAACTGTAGGCCCTCGGGAACATAGAGAAATCATGGTGTAATTGAACTTTTCATAAATTTTCATACCCCCCAAAATGGCTAAATC
Source organism: Botryllus schlosseri (assembly GCF_051294905.1). NCBI lineage: Eukaryota > Metazoa > Chordata > Ascidiacea > Stolidobranchia > Styelidae > Botryllus > Botryllus schlosseri. The sequence continues at coordinate 34,332 of NW_027648659.1, forward strand.
TGCCAATATCTCCTAAACTACAATAGCCAGGAATACGCCGATAGGCTCATTCGACGTAACTTTTGATTTGCTACAGTCTGGTAGCGGAGTTGTAACTGTAGGCCCTCGGGAACATAGAGAAATCATGGTGTAATTGAACTTTTCATAAATTTTCATACCCCCCAAAATGGCTAAATCTGCCAATATCTCCTAAACTACAATAGCCAGGAATACGCCGATAGGCTCATTCGACGTAACTTTTGATTTGCTACAGTCTGGTAGCGGAGTTGTAACTGTAGGCCCTCGGGAACATAGAGAAATCATGGTGTAATTGAACTTTTCATAAATTTTCATACCCCCCAAAATGGCTAAATCTGCCAATATCTCCTAAACTACAATAGCCAGGAATACGCCGATAGGCTCATTCGACGTAACTTTTGATTTGCTACAGTCTGGTAGCGGAGTTGTAACTGTAGGCCCTCGGGAACATAGAGAAATCATGGTGTAATTGAACTTTTCATAAATTTTCATACCCCCCAAAATGGCTAAATCTGCCAATATCTCCTAAACTACAATAGCCAGGAATACGCCGATAGGCTCATTCGACGTAACTTTTGATTTGCTACAGTCTGGTAGCGGAGTTGTAACTGTAGGCCCTCGGGAACATAGAGAAATCATGGTGTAATTGAACTTTTCATAAATTTTCATACCCCCCAAAATGGCTAAATCTGCCAATATCTCCTAAACTACAATAGCCAGGAATACGCCGATAGGCTCATTCGACGTAACTTTTGATTTGCTACAGTCTGGTAGCGGAGTTGTAACTGTAGGCCCTCGGGAACATAGAGAAATCATGGTGTAATTGAACTTTTCATAAATTTTCATACCCCCCAAAATGGCTAAATCTGCCAATATCTCCTAAACTACAATAGCCAGGAATACGCCGATAGGCTCATTCGACGTAACTTTTGATTTGCTACAGTCTGGTAGCGGAGTTGTAACTGTAGGCCCTCGGGAACATAGAGAAATCATGGTGTAATTGAACTTTTCATAAATTTTCATACCCCCCAAAATGGCTAAATCTGCCAATATCTCCTAAACTACAATAGCCAGGAATACGCCGATAGGCTCATTCGACGTAACTTTTGATTTGCTACAGTCTGGTAGCGGAGTTGTAACTGTAGGCCCTCGGGAACATAGAGAAATCATGGTGTAATTGAACTTTTCATAAATTTTCATACCCCCCAAAATGGCTAAATCTGCCAATATCTCCTAAACTACAATAGCCAGGAATACGCCGATAGGCTCATTCGACGTAACTTTTGATTTGCTACAGTCTGGTAGCGGAGTTGTAACTGTAGGCCCTCGGGAACATAGAGAAATCATGGTGTAATTGAACTTTTCATAAATTTTCATACCCCCCAAAATGGCTAAATCTGCCAATATCTCCTAAACTACAATAGCCAGGAATACGCCGATAGGCTCATTCGACGTAACTTTTGATTTGCTACAGTCTGGTAGCGGAGTTGTAACTGTAGGCCCTCGGGAACATAGAGAAATCATGGTGTAATTGAACTTTTCATAAATTTTCATACCCCCCAAAATGGCTAAATCTGCCAATATCTCCTAAACTACAATAGCCAGGAATACGCCGATAGGCTCATTCGACGTAACTTTTGATTTGCTACAGTCTGGTAGCGGAGTTGTAACTGTAGGCCCTCGGGAACATAGAGAAATCATGGTGTAATTGAACTTTTCATAAATTTTCATACCCCCCAAAATGGCTAAATCTGCCAATATCTCCTAAACTACAATAGCCAGGAATACGCCGATAGGCTCATTCGACGTAACTTTTGATTTGCTACAGTCTGGTAGCGGAGTTGTAACTGTAGGCCCTCGGGAACATAGAGAAATCATGGTGTAATTGAACTTTTCATAAATTTTCATACCCCCCAAAATGGCTAAATCTGCCAATATCTCCTAAACTACAATAGCCAGGAATACGCCGATAGGCTCATTCGACGTAACTTTTGATTTGCTACAGTCTGGTAGCGGAGTTGTAACTGTAGGCCCTCGGGAACATAGAGAAATCATGGTGTAATTGAACTTTTCATAAATTTTCATACCCCCCAAAATGGCTAAATCTGCCAATATCTCCTAAACTACAATAGCCAGGAATACGCCGATAGGCTCATTCGACGTAACTTTTGATTTGCTACAGTCTGGTAGCGGAGTTGTAACTGTAGGCCCTCGGGAACATAGAGAAATCATGGTGTAATTGAACTTTTCATAAATTTTCATACCCCCCAAAATGGCTAAATCTGCCAATATCTCCTAAACTACAATAGCCAGGAATACGCCGATAGGCTCATTCGACGTAACTTTTGATTTGCTACAGTCTGGTAGCGGAGTTGTAACTGTAGGCCCTCGGGAACATAGAGAAATCATGGTGTAATTGAACTTTTCATAAATTTTCATACCCCCCAAAATGGCTAAATCTGCCAATATCTCCTAAACTACAATAGCCAGGAATACGCCGATAGGCTCATTCGACGTAACTTTTGATTTGCTACAGTCTGGTAGCGGAGTTGTAACTGTAGGCCCTCGGGAACATAGAGAAATCATGGTGTAATTGAACTTTTCATAAATTTTCATACCCCCCAAAATGGCTAAATCTGCCAATATCTCCTAAACTACAATAGCCAGGAATACGCCGATAGGCTCATTCGACGTAACTTTTGATTTGCTACAGTCTGGTAGCGGAGTTGTAACTGTAGGCCCTCGGGAACATAGAGAAATCATGGTGTAATTGAACTTTTCATAAATTTTCATACCCCCCAAAATGGCTAAATCTGCCAATATCTCCTAAACTACAATAGCCAGGAATACGCCGATAGGCTCATTCGACGTAACTTTTGATTTGCTACAGTCTGGTAGCGGAGTTGTAACTGTAGGCCCTCGGGAACATAGAGAAATCATGGTGTAATTGAACTTTTCATAAATTTTCATACCCCCCAAAATGGCTAAATCTGCCAATATCTCCTAAACTACAATAGCCAGGAATACGCCGATAGGCTCATTCGACGTAACTTTTGATTTGCTACAGTCTGGTAGCGGAGTTGTAACTGTAGGCCCTCGGGAACATAGAGAAATCTGGTGTAATTGAACTTTTCATAAATTTTCATACCCCCCAAAATGGCTAAATCTGCCAATATCTCCTAAACTACAATAGCCAGGAATACGCCGATAGGCTCATTCGACGTAACTTTTGATTTGCTACAGTCTGGTAGCGGAGTTGTAACTGTAGGCCCTCGGGAACATAGAGAAATCATGGTGTAATTGAACTTTTCATAAATTTTCATACCCCCCAAAATGGCTAAATCTGCCAATATCTCCTAAACTACAATAGCCAGGAATACGCCGATAGGCTCATTCGACGTAACTTTTGATTTGCTACAGTCTGGTAGCGGAGTTGTAACTGTAGGCCCTCGGGAACATAGAGAAATCATGGTGTAATTGAACTTTTCATAAATTTTCATACCCCCCAAAATGGCTAAATCTGCCAATATCTCCTAAACTACAATAGCCAGGAATACGCCGATAGGCTCATTCGACGTAACTTTTGATTTGCTACAGTCTGGTAGCGGAGTTGTAACTGTAGGCCCTCGGGAACATAGAGAAATCATGGTGTAATTGAACTTTTCATAAATTTTCATACCCCCCAAAATGGCTAAATCTGCCAATATCTCCTAAACTACAATAGCCAGGAATACGCCGATAGGCTCATTCGACGTAACTTTTGATTTGCTACAGTCTGGTAGCGGAGTTGTAACTGTAGGCCCTCGGGAACATAGAGAAATCATGGTGTAATTGAACTTTTCATAAATTTTCATACCCCCCAAAATGGCTAAATCTGCCAATATCTCCTAAACTACAATAGCCAGGAATACGCCGATAGGCTCATTCGACGTAACTTTTGATTTGCTACAGTCTGGTAGCGGAGTTGTAACTGTAGGCCCTCGGGAACATAGAGAAATCATGGTGTAATTGAACTTTTCATAAATTTTCATACCCCCCAAAATGGCTAAATCTGCCAATATCTCCTAAACTACAATAGCCAGGAATACGCCGATAGGCTCATTCGACGTAACTTTTGATTTGCTACAGTCTGGTAGCGGAGTTGTAACTGTAGGCCCTCGGGAACATAGAGAAATCATGGTGTAGATTGAACTTTTCATAAATTTTCATACCCCCCAAAATGGCTAAATCTGCCAATATCTCCTAAACTACAATAGCCAGGAATACGCCGATAGGCTCATTCGACGTAACTTTTGATTTGCTACAGTCTGGTAGCGGAGTTGTAACTGTAGGCCCTCGGGAACATAGAGAAATCATGGTGTAATTGAACTTTTCATAAATTTTCATACCCCCCAAAATGGCTAAATCTGCCAATATCTCCTAAACTACAATAGCCAGGAATACGCCGATAGGCTCATTCGACGTAACTTTTGATTTGCTACAGTCTGGTAGCGGAGTTGTAACTGTAGGCCCTCGGGAACATAGAGAAATCATGGTGTAATTGAACTTTTCATAAATTTTCATACCCCCCAAAATGGCTAAATCTGCCAATATCTCCTAAACTACAATAGCCAGGAATACGCCGATAGGCTCATTCGACGTAACTTTTGATTTGCTACAGTCTGGTAGCGGAGTTGTAACTGTAGGCCCTCGGGAACATAGAGAAATCATGGTGTAATTGAACTTTTCATAAATTTTCATACCCCCCAAAATGGCTAAATCTGCCAATATCTCCTAAACTACAATAGCCAGGAATACGCCGATAGGCTCATTCGACGTAACTTTTGATTTGCTACAGTCTGGTAGCGGAGTTGTAACTGTAGGCCCTCGGGAACATAGAGAAATCATGGTGTAATTGAACTTTTCATAAATTTTCATACCCCCCAAAATGGCTAAATCTGCCAATATCTCCTAAACTACAATAGCCAGGAATACGCCGATAGGCTCATTCGACGTAACTTTTGATTTGCTACAGTCTGGTAGCGGAGTTGTAACTGTAGGCCCTCGGGAACATAGAGAAATCATGGTGTAATTGAACTTTTCATAAATTTTCATACCCCCCAAAATGGCTAAATCTGCCAATATCTCCTAAACTACAATAGCCAGGAATACGCCGATAGGCTCATTCGACGTAACTTTTGATTTGCTACAGTCTGGTAGCGGAGTTGTAACTGTAGGCCCTCGGGAACATAGAGAAATCATGGTGTAATTGAACTTTTCATAAATTTTCATACCCCCCAAAATGGCTAAATCTGCCAATATCTCCTAAACTACAATAGCCAGGAATACGCCGATAGGCTCATTCGACGTAACTTTTGATTTGCTACAGTCTGGTAGCGGAGTTGTAACTGTAGGCCCTCGGGAACATAGAGAAATCATGGTGTAATTGAACTTTTCATAAATTTTCATACCCCCCAAAATGGCTAAATCTGCCAATATCTCCTAAACTACAATAGCCAGGAATACGCCGATAGGCTCATTCGACGTAACTTTTGATTTGCTACAGTCTGGTAGCGGAGTTGTAACTGTAGGCCCTCGGGAACATAGAGAAATCATGGTGTAATTGAACTTTTCATAAATTTTCATACCCCCCAAAATGGCTAAATCTGCCAATATCTCCTAAACTACAATAGCCAGGAATACGCCGATAGGCTCATTCGACGTAACTTTTGATTTGCTACAGTCTGGTAGCGGAGTTGTAACTGTAGGCCCTCGGGAACATAGAGAAATCATGGTGTAATTGAACTTTTCATAAATTTTCATACCCCCCAAAATGGCTAAATCTGCCAATATCTCCTAAACTACAATAGCCAGGAATACGCCGATAGGCTCATTCGACGTAACTTTTGATTTGCTACAGTCTGGTAGCGGAGTTGTAACTGTAGGCCCTCGGGAACATAGAGAAATCATGGTGTAATTGAACTTTTCATAAATTTTCATACCCCCCAAAATGGCTAAATCTGCCAATATCTCCTAAACTACAATAGCCAGGAATACGCCGATAGGCTCATTCGACGTAACTTTTGATTTGCTACAGTCTGGTAGCGGAGTTGTAACTGTAGGCCCTCGGGAACATAGAGAAATCATGGTGTAATTGAACTTTTCATAAATTTTCATACCCCCCAAAATGGCTAAATCTGCCAATATCTCCTAAACTACAATAGCCAGGAATACGCCGATAGGCTCATTCGACGTAACTTTTGATTTGCTACAGTCTGGTAGCGGAGTTGTAACTGTAGGCCCTCGGGAACATAGAGAAATCATGGTGTAATTGAACTTTTCATAAATTTTCATACCCCCCAAAATGGCTAAATCTGCCAATATCTCCTAAACTACAATAGCCAGGAATACGCCGATAGGCTCATTCGACGTAACTTTTGATTTGCTACAGTCTGGTAGCGGAGTTGTAACTGTAGGCCCTCGGGAACATAGAGAAATCATGGTGTAATTGAACTTTTCATAAATTTTCATACCCCCCAAAATGGCTAAATCTGCCAATATCTCCTAAACTACAATAGCCAGGAATACGCCGATAGGCTCATTCGACGTAACTTTTGATTTGCTACAGTCTGGTAGCGGAGTTGTAACTGTAGGCCCTCGGGAACATAGAGAAATCATGGTGTAATTGAACTTTTCATAAATTTTCATACCCCCCAAAATGGCTAAATCTGCCAATATCTCCTAAACTACAATAGCCAGGAATACGCCGATAGGCTCATTCGACGTAACTTTTGATTTGCTACAGTCTGGTAGCGGAGTTGTAACTGTAGGCCCTCGGGAACATAGAGAAATCATGGTGTAATTGAACTTTTCATAAATTTTCATACCCCCCAAAATGGCTAAATCTGCCAATATCTCCTAAACTACAATAGCCAGGAATACGCCGATAGGCTCATTCGACGTAACTTTTGATTTGCTACAGTCTGGTAGCGGAGTTGTAACTGTAGGCCCTCGGGAACATAGAGAAATCATGGTGTAATTGAACTTTTCATAAATTTTCATACCCCCCAAAATGGCTAAATCTGCCAATATCTCCTAAACTACAATAGCCAGGAATACGCCGATAGGCTCATTCGACGTAACTTTTGATTTGCTACAGTCTGGTAGCGGAGTTGTAACTGTAGGCCCTCGGGAACATAGAGAAATCATGGTGTAATTGAACTTTTCATAAATTTTCATACCCCCCAAAATGGCTAAATCTGCCAATATCTCCTAAACTACAATAGCCAGGAATACGCCGATAGGCTCATTCGACGTAACTTTTGATTTGCTACAGTCTGGTAGCGGAGTTGTAACTGTAGGCCCTCGGGAACATAGAGAAATCATGGTGTAATTGAACTTTTCATAAATTTTCATACCCCCCAAAATGGCTAAATCTGCCAATATCTCCTAAACTACAATAGCCAGGAATACGCCGATAGGCTCATTCGACGTAACTTTTGATTTGCTACAGTCTGGTAGCGGAGTTGTAACTGTAGGCCCTCGGGAACATAGAGAAATCATGGTGTAATTGAACTTTTCATAAATTTTCATACCCCCCAAAATGGCTAAATCTGCCAATATCTCCTAAACTACAATAGCCAGGAATACGCCGATAGGCTCATTCGACGTAACTTTTGATTTGCTACAGTCTGGTAGCGGAGTTGTAACTGTAGGCCCTCGGGAACATAGAGAAATCATGGTGTAATTGAACTTTTCATAAATTTTCATACCCCCCAAAATGGCTAAATCTGCCAATATCTCCTAAACTACAATAGCCAGGAATACGCCGATAGGCTCATTCGACGTAACTTTTGATTTGCTACAGTCTGGTAGCGGAGTTGTAACTGTAGGCCCTCGGGAACATAGAGAAATCATGGTGTAATTGAACTTTTCATAAATTTTCATACCCCCCAAAATGGCTAAATCTGCCAATATCTCCTAAACTACAATAGCCAGGAATACGCCGATAGGCTCATTCGACGTAACTTTTGATTTGCTACAGTCTGGTAGCGGAGTTGTAACTGTAGGCCCTCGGGAACATAGAGAAATCATGGTGTAATTGAACTTTTCATAAATTTTCATACCCCCCAAAATGGCTAAATCTGCCAATATCTCCTAAACTACAATAGCCAGGAATACGCCGATAGGCTCATTCGACGTAACTTTTGATTTGCTACAGTCTGGTAGCGGAGTTGTAACTGTAGGCCCTCGGGAACATAGAGAAATCATGGTGTAATTGAACTTTTCATAAATTTTCATACCCCCCAAAATGGCTAAATCTGCCAATATCTCCTAAACTACAATAGCCAGGAATACGCCGATAGGCTCATTCGACGTAACTTTTGATTTGCTACAGTCTGGTAGCGGAGTTGTAACTGTAGGCCCTCGGGAACATAGAGAAATCATGGTGTAATTGAACTTTTCATAAATTTTCATACCCCCCAAAATGGCTAAATCTGCCAATATCTCCTAAACTACAATAGCCAGGAATACGCCGATAGGCTCATTCGACGTAACTTTTGATTTGCTACAGTCTGGTAGCGGAGTTGTAACTGTAGGCCCTCGGGAACATAGAGAAATCATGGTGTAATTGAACTTTTCATAAATTTTCATACCCCCCAAAATGGCTAAATCTGCCAATATCTCCTAAACTACAATAGCCAGGAATACGCCGATAGGCTCATTCGACGTAACTTTTGATTTGCTACAGTCTGGTAGCGGAGTTGTAACTGTAGGCCCTCGGGAACATAGAGAAATCATGGTGTAATTGAACTTTTCATAAATTTTCATACCCCCCAAAATGGCTAAATCTGCCAATATCTCCTAAACTACAATAGCCAGGAATACGCCGATAGGCTCATTCGACGTAACTTTTGATTTGCTACAGTCTGGTAGCGGAGTTGTAACTGTAGGCCCTCGGGAACATAGAGAAATCATGGTGTAATTGAACTTTTCATAAATTTTCATACCCCCCAAAATGGCTAAATCTGCCAATATCTCCTAAACTACAATAGCCAGGAATACGCCGATAGGCTCATTCGACGTAACTTTTGATTTGCTACAGTCTGGTAGCGGAGTTGTAACTGTAGGCCCTCGGGAACATAGAGAAATCATGGTGTAATTGAACTTTTCATAAATTTTCATACCCCCCAAAATGGCTAAATCTGCCAATATCTCCTAAACTACAATAGCCAGGAATACGCCGATAGGCTCATTCGACGTAACTTTTGATTTGCTACAGTCTGGTAGCGGAGTTGTAACTGTAGGCCCTCGGGAACATAGAGAAATCATGGTGTAATTGAACTTTTCATAAATTTTCATACCCCCCAAAATGGCTAAATCTGCCAATATCTCCTAAACTACAATAGCCAGGAATACGCCGATAGGCTCATTCGACGTAACTTTTGATTTGCTACAGTCTGGTAGCGGAGTTGTAACTGTAGGCCCTCGGGAACATAGAGAAATCATGGTGTAATTGAACTTTTCATAAATTTTCATACCCCCCAAAATGGCTAAATCTGCCAATATCTCCTAAACTACAATAGCCAGGAATACGCCGATAGGCTCATTCGACGTAACTTTTGATTTGCTACAGTCTGGTAGCGGAGTTGTAACTGTAGGCCCTCGGGAACATAGAGAAATCATGGTGTAATTGAACTTTTCATAAATTTTCATACCCCCCAAAATGGCTAAATCTGCCAATATCTCCTAAACTACAATAGCCAGGAATACGCCGATAGGCTCATTCGACGTAACTTTTGATTTGCTACAGTCTGGTAGCGGAGTTGTAACTGTAGGCCCTCGGGAACATAGAGAAATCATGGTGTAATTGAACTTTTCATAAATTTTCATACCCCCCAAAATGGCTAAATCTGCCAATATCTCCTAAACTACAATAGCCAGGAATACGCCGATAGGCTCATTCGACGTAACTTTTGATTTGCTACAGTCTGGTAGCGGAGTTGTAACTGTAGGCCCTCGGGAACATAGAGAAATCATGGTGTAATTGAACTTTTCATAAATTTTCATACCCCCCAAAATGGCTAAATCTGCCAATATCTCCTAAACTACAATAGCCAGGAATACGCCGATAGGCTCATTCGACGTAACTTTTGATTTGCTACAGTCTGGTAGCGGAGTTGTAACTGTTGTAGGCCCTCGGAACATAGAGAAATCATGGTGTAATTGAACTTTTCATAAATTTTCATACCCCCAAAAATGGCTAAATCTGCCAATATCTCCTAAACTACAATAGCAGGAATAGCCGATAGGGCTCATTCGACGTAACTTTTGATTTGCTACAGTCTGGTAGCGGAGTTGTAACTGTAGGCCCTCGGGAACATAGAGAAATCATGGGGTGTAATGGAACTTTCATAAATTTTCATACCCCCCCAAAATGGCTAAATCTGCCAATATCTCCTAAACTACAATAGCCAGGAATACGCCGATAGGCTCATTCGACGTAACTTTTGATTTGCTACAGTCTGGTAGCGTAGTTGTAACTGTAGGCCCTCGGGAACATAGAGAAATCATGGTGTAATTGAACTTTTCATAATTTTCATACCCCCCAAAATGGCTAAATCTGCAATATCTCCTAAACTACAATAGCCAGGAATACTCGATAGGCTCATTCGACGTAACTTTTGATTTGCTACAGTCTGGTAGCGAGTTGTAACTGTAGGCCCTCGGGAACATAGAGAAATCATGGTGTAATTGAACTTTTCATAAATTTCATACCCCCCAAAATGGCTAAATCTGCCAATATCTCCTAAACTACAATAGCCAGGATACGCCGATAGGCTCATTCGACGTAACTTTTGGATTTGCTACAGTCTGGTAGCGGAGTTGTAAACTGTAGTGCCCTCGGGAACATAGAGAAATCATGGTGTAATTGAACTTTTTCATAAATTTTCATACCCCCCAAAATGGCTAAATCTGCCAATATCTCCTAAACTACAATAGCCAGGAATACGCCGATAGGCTCATTCGACGTAACTTTTGATTTGCTACAGTCTGGTAGCGGAGTTGTAACTGTAGGCCCTCGGGAACATAGAGAAATCATGGTGTAATTGAACTTTTCATAAATTTTCATACCCCCCAAAATGGCTAAATCTGCCAATATCTCCTAAACTACAATAGCCAGGAATACGCCGATAGGCTCATTCGACGTAACTTTTGATTTGCTACAGTCTGGTAGCGTAGTTGTAACTGTAGGCCCTCGGGAACATAGAGAAATCATGGTGTAATTGAACTTTTCATAAATTTTCATACCCCCCAAAATGGCTAAATCTGCCAATATCTCCTAAACTACAATAGCCAGGAATACTCCGATAGGCTCATTCGACGTAACTTTTGATTTGCTACAGTCTGGTAGCGGAGTTGTAACTGTAGGCCCTCGGGAACATAGAGAAATCATGGTGTAATTGAACTTTTCATAAATTTTCATACCCCCCAAAATGGCTAAATCTGCCAATATCTCCTAAACTACAATAGCCAGGAATACGCCGATAGGCTCATTCGACGTAACTTTTGATTTGCTACAGTCTGGTAGCGGAGTTGTAACTGTAGGCCCTCGGGAACATAGAGAAATCATGGTGTAATTGAACTTTTCATAAATTTTCATACCCCCCAAAATGGCTAAATCTGCCAATATCTCCTAAACTACAATAGCCAGGAATACGCCGATAGGCTCATTCGACGTAACTTTTGATTTGCTACAGTCTGGTAGCGGAGTTGTAACTGTAGGCCCTCGGGAACATAGAGAAATCATGGTGTAATTGAACTTTTCATAAATTTTCATACCCCCCAAAATGGCTAAATCTGCCAATATCTCCTAAACTACAATAGCCAGGAATACTCCGATGGGCTCATTCGACGTAACTTTTGATTTGCTACAGTCTGGTAGCGGAGTTGTAACTGTAGGCCCTCGGGAACATAGAGAAATCATGGTGTAATTGAACTTTTCATAAATTTTCATACCCCCCAAAATGGCTAAATCTGCCAATATCTCCTAAACTACAATAGCCAGGAATACGCCGATCGGCTCATTCGACGTAACTTTTGATTTGCTACAGTCTGGTAGCGGAGTTGTAACTGTAGGCCCTCGGGAACATAGAGAAATCATGGTGTAATTGAACTTTTCATAAATTTTCATACCCCCAAAATGGCTAAATCTGCCAATATCTCCTAAACTACAATAGCCAGGAATACGCCGATAGGCTCATTCGACGTAACTTTTGATTTGCTACAGTCTGGTAGCGGAGTTGTAACTGTAGGCCCTCGGGAACATAGAGAAATCATGGTGTAATTGAACTTTTCATAAATTTTCATACCCCCCAAAATGGCTAAATCTGCCAATATCTCCTAAACTACAATAGCCAGGAATACGCCGATAGGCTCATTCGACGGAACTTTTGATTTGCTACAGTCTGGTAGCGGAGTTGTAACTGTAGGCCCTCGGGAACATAGAGAAATCATGGTGTAATTGAACTTTTCATAAATTTTCATACCCCCCAAAATGGCTGAATCTGCCAATATCTCCTAAACTACAATAGCCAGGAATACGCCGATAGGCTCATTCGACGTAACTTTTGATTTCCCACAGTCTGGTAGTGGAGTTGTAACTGTAGGCCCTCGGGAACATAGAGAAATCATGGTGTAATTGAACTTTTCATAAATTTTCATACCCCCCAAAATGGCTAAATCTGCCAATATCTCCTAAACTACAATAGCCAGGAATACGCCGATAGGCTCATTCGACGTAACTTTTGATTTGCTACAGTCTGGTAGCGGAGTTGTAACTGTAGGCCCTCGGGAACATAGAGAAATCATGGTGTAATTGAACTTTTCATAAATTTTCATACCCCCCAAAATGGCTAAATCTGCCAATATATCCTAAACTACAATAGCCAGGAATACGCCGATAGGCTCATTCGACGTAACTTTTGATTTGCTACAGTCTGGTAGCGGAGTTGTAACTGTAGGCCCTCGGGAACATAGAGAAATCATGGTGTAATTGAACTTTTCATAAATTTTCATACCCTTCAAAATGGCTAAATCTGCCAATATCTCCTAAACTACAATAGCCAGGAATACGCCGATAGGCTCATTCGACGTAACTTTTGATTTGCTACAGTCTGGTAGCGGAGTTGTAACTGTAGGCCCTCGGGAACATAGAGAAATCATGGTGTAATTGAACTTTTCATAAATTTTCATACCCCCCAAAATGGCTAAATCTGCCAATATCTCCTAAACTACAATAGCCAGGAATACGCCGATAGGCTCATTCGACGTAACTTTTGATTTGCTGCAGTCTGGTAGCGGAGTTGTAACTGTAGGCCCTCGGGAACATAGAGAAATCTTGGTGTAATTGAACTTTTCATAAATTTTCATACCCCCCAAAATGGCTAAATCTGCCAATATCTCCTAAACTACAATAGCCAGGAAAACGCCGATAGGCTCATTGGACGTAACTTTCGATTTGCTACAGTCTGGTAGCGGAGTTGTAACTGTAGGCCCTCGGGAACATAGAGAAATCATGGTGTAATTGAACTTTTCATAAATTTTCATACCCCCCAAAATGGCTAAATCTGCCAATATCTCCTAAACTACAATAGCCAGGAATACGCCGATAGGCTCATTCGACGTAACTTTTGAATTGCTACAGTCTGGTAGCGGAGTTGTAACTGTAGGCCCTCGGGAACATAGAGAAATCATGGTGTAATTGAACTTTTCATAAATTTTCATACCCCCCAAAATGGCTAAATCTGCCAATATCTTCTAAACTACAATAGCCAGGAATACGCCGATAGGCTCATTCGACGTAACTTTTGATTTGCTACAGTCTGGTAGCGGAGTTGTAACTGTAGGCCCTCGGGAACATAGAGAAATCATGGTGTAATTGAACTTTTCATAAATTTTCATACCCCCCAAAATGGCTAAATCTGCCAATATCTCCTAAACTACAATAGCCAGGAATACGCCGATAGGCTCATTCGACGTAACTTTAGATTTGCTACAGTCTGGTAGCGGAGTTGTAACTGTAGGCCCTCGGGAACATAGAGAAATCATGGTGTAATTGAACTTTTCATAAATTTTCATATCCCCCAAAATGGCTAAATCTGCCAATATCTCCTAAACTACAATAGCCAGGAATACGCCGATAGGCTCATTCGACGTAACTTTTGATTTGCTACAGTCTGGTAGCGGAGTTGTAACTGTAGGCCCTCGGGAACATAGAGAAATCATGGTGTAATTGAACTTTTCATAAATTTTCATACCCCCCAAAATGGCTAAATCTGCCAATATCTCCTAAACTACAATAGCCAGGAATACGCCGATAGGCTCATTCGACGTAACTTTTGATTTGCTACAGTTTGGTAGCGGAGTTGTAACTGTAGGCCCTCGGGAACATAGAGAAATCATGGTGTAATTGAACTTTTCATAAATTTTCATACCCCCCAAAATGGCTAAATCTGCCAATATCTCCTAAACTACAATAGCCAGGAATACTCCGATAGGCTCATTCGACGTAACTTTTGATTTGCTACAGTCTGGTAGCGGAGTTGTAACTGTAGGCCCTCGGGAACATAGAGAAATCATGGTGTAATTGAACTTTTCATAAATTTTCATACCCCCCAAAATGGCTAAATCTGCCAATATCTCCCAAACTACAATAGCCAGGAATACGCCGATAGGCTCATTCGACGTAACTTTTGATTTGCTACAGTCTGGTAGCGGAGTTGTAACTGTAGGCCCTCGGGAACATAGAGAAATCATGGTGTAATTGAACTTTTCATAAATTTTCATACCCCCCAAAATGGCTAAATCTGCCAATATCTCCTAAACTACAATAGCCAGGAATACGCCGATAGGCTCATTCGACGTAACTTTTGATTTGCTACAGTCTGGTAGCGGAGTTGTAACTGTAGGCCCTCGGGAACATAGAGAAATCATGGTGTAATTGAACTTTTCATAAATTTTCATACCCCCCAAAATGGCTAAATCTGCCAATATCTCCTAAACTACAATAGCCAGGAATACGCCGATAGGCTCATTCGACGTAACTTTTGATTTGCTACAGTCTGGTAGCGGAGTTGTAACTGTAGGCCCTCGGGAACATAGAGAATTCATGGTGTAATTGAACTTTTCATAAAATTTCATACCCCCCAAAATGGCTAAATCTGCCAATATCTCCTAAACTACAATAGCCAGGAATACGCCGATAGGCTCATTCGACGTAACTTTTGATTTGCTACAGTCTGGTAGCGGAGTTGTAACTGTAGGCCCTCGGGAACATAGAGAAATCATGGTGTAATTGAACTTTTCATAAATTTTCATACCCCCCAAAATGGCTAAATCTGCCAATATCTCCTAAACTACAATAGCCAGGAATACGCCGATAGGCTCATTCGACGTAACTTTTGATTTGCTACAGTCTGGTAGCGGAGTTGTAACTGTAGGCCCTCGGGAACATAGAGAAATCATGGTGTAATTGAACTTTTCATAAATTTTCATACCCCCCAGAATGGCTAAATCTGCCAATATCTCCAAAACTACAATAGCCAGGAATACGCCGATAGGCTCATTCGACGTCACTTTTGATTTTCTACAGTCTGGTAGCGGAGTTGTAACTGTAGGCCCTCGGGAACATAGAGAAATCATGGTGTAATTGAACTTTTCATAAATTTTCATACCCCCCAAAATGGCTAAATCTGCCAATATCTCCTAAACTACAATAGCCAGGAATACGCCGATAGGCTCATTCGACGTAACTTTTGATTTGCTGCAGTCTGGTAGCGGAGTTGTAACTGTAGGCCCTCGGGAACATAGAGAAATCTTGGTGTAATTGAACTTTTCATAAATTTTCATACCCCCCAAAATGGCTAAATCTGCCAATATCTCCTAAACTACAATAGCCAGGAATACGCCGATAGGCTCATTCGACGTAACTTTTGATTTGCTACAGTCTGGTAGCGGAGTTGTAACTGTAGGCCCTCGGGAACATAGAGAAATCATGGTGTAATTGAACTTTTCATAAATTTTCATACCCCCCAAAATGGCTAAATCTGCCAATATCTCCTAAACTACAATAGCCAGGAATACGCCGATAGGCTCATTCGACGTAACTTTTGATTTGCTACAGTCTGGTAGCTGAGTTGTAACTGTAGGCCCTCGGGAACATAGAGAAATCATGGTGTAATTGAACTTTTCATAAATTTTCATACCCCCCAAAATGGCTAAATCTGCCAATATCTCCTAAACTACAATAGCCAGGAATACGCCGATAGGCTCATTCGACGTAACTTTTGATTTGCTACAGTCTGGTAGCGGAGTTGTAACTGTAGGCCCTCGGGAACATAGAGAAATCATGGTGTAATTGAACTTTTCATAAATTTTCATACCCCCCAAAATGGCTAAATCTGCCAATATCTCCTAAACTACAATAGCCAGGAATACGCCGATAGGCTCATTCGACGTAACTTTTGATTTGCCACAGTCTGGTAGCGGAGTTGTAACTGTAGGCCCTCGGGAACATAGAGAAATCATGGTGTAATTGAACTTTTCATAAATTTTCATACCCCCCAAAATGGCTAAATCTGCAAATATCTCCTAAACTACAATAGCCAGGAATACGCCGATAGGCTCATTCGACGTAACTTTTGATTTGCTACAGTCTGGTAGCGGAGTTGTAACTGTAGGCCCTCGGGAACATAGAGAATTCATGGTGTAATTGAACTTTTCATAAATTTTCATACCCCCCAAAATGGCTAAATATGCCAATATCTCCTAAACTACAATAGCCAGGAATACGCCGATAGGCTCATTCGACGTAACTTTTGATTTGCTACAGTCTGGTAGCGGATATGTAACTGTAGGCCCTCGGGAACATAGAGAAATCATGGTGTAATTGAACTTTTCATAAATTTTCATACCCCCCAAAATGGCTAAATCTGCCAATATCTCCTAAACTACAATAGCCAGGAATACGCCGATAGGCTCATTCGACGTAACTTTTGATTTGCTACAGTCTGGTAGCGGAGTTGTAACTGTAGGCCCTCGGGAACATAGAGAAATCATGGTGTAATTGAACTTTTCTTAAATTTTCATACCCCCCAAAATGGCTAAATCTGACAATATCTCCAAAACTACAATAGCCAGGAATACGCCGGTAGGCTCATTCGACGTCACTTTTGATTTGCTACAGTCTGGTTGCGGAGTTGTAACTGTAGGCCCTCGGGAACATAGAGAAATCATGGTGTAATTGAACTTTTCATAAATTTTCATACCCCCCAAAATGGCTAAATCTGCCAATATCTCCTAAACTACAATAGCCAGGAATACGCCGATAGGCTCATTCGACGTAACTTTTGATTTGCTGCAGTCTGGTAGCGGAGTTGTAACTGTAGGCCCTCGGGAACATAGAGAAATCTTGGTGTAATTGAACTTTTCATAAATTTTCATACCCCCCAAAATGGCTAAATCTGCCAATATCTCCTAAACTACAATAGCCAGGAATACGCCGATCGGCTCATTCGACGTAACTTTTGATTTGCTACAGTCTGGTAGCTGAGTTGTAACTGTAGGCCCTCGGGAACATAGAGAAATCATGGTGTAATTGAACTTTTCATAAATTTTCATACCCCCCAAAATGGCTAAATCTGCCAATATCTCCTAAACTACAATAGCCAGGAATACGCCGATAGGCTCATTCGACGTAACTTTTGATTTGCTACAGTCTGGTAGCGGAGTTGTAACTGTAGGCCCTCGGGAACATAGAGAAATCATGGTGTAATTGAACTTTTCATAAATTTTCATACCCCCCAAAATGGCTAAATCTGCCAATATCTCCTAAACTACAATAGCCAGGAATACGCCGATAGGCTCATTCGACGTAACTTTTGATTTGCCACAGTCTGGTAGCGGAGTTGTAACTGTAGGCCCTCGGGAACATAGAGAAATCATGGTGTAATTGAACTTTTCATAAATTTTCATACCCCCCAAAATGGCTAAATCTGCCAATATCTCCTAAACTACAATAGCCAGGAATACGCCGATAGGCTCATTCGACGTAACTTTTGATTTGCTACAGTCTGGTAGCGGAGTTGTAACTGTAGGCCCTCGGGAACATAGAGAATTCATGGTGTAATTGAACTTTTCATAAATTTTCATACCCCCCAAAATGGCTAAATCTGCCAATATCTCCTAAACTACAATAGCCAGGGATACGCCGATAGGCTCATTCGACGTAACTTTTGATTTGCTACAGTCTGGTAGCGGATATGTAACTGTAGGCCCTCGGGAACATAGAGAAATCATGGTGTAATTGAACTTTTCATAAATTTTCATACCCCCCAAAATGGCTAAATCTGCCAATATCTCCTAAACTACAATAGCCAGGAATACGCCGATAGGCTCATTCGACGTAACTTTTGATTTGCTACAGTCTGGTAGCGGAGTTGTAACTGTAGGCCCTCGGGAACATAGAGAAATCATGGTGTAATTGAACTTTTCTTAAATTTTCATACCCCCCAAAATGGCTAAATCTGACAATATCTCCAAAACTACAATAGCCAGGAATACGCCGATAGGCTCATTCGACGTCACTTTTGATTTGCTACAGTCTGGTAGCGGAGTTGTAACTGTAGGCCCTCGGGAACATAGAGAAATCATGGTGTAATTGAACTTTTCATAAATTTTCATACCCCCCAAAATGGCTAAATCTGCCAATATCTCCTAAACTACAATAGCCAGGAATACGCCGATAGGCTCATTCGACGTAACTTTTGATTTGCTGCAGTCTGGTAGCGGAGTTGTAACTGTAGGCCCTCGGGAACATAGAGAAATCTTGGTGTAATTGAACTTTTCATAAATTTTCATACCCCCCAAAATGGCTAAATCTGCCAATATCTCCTAAACTACAATAGCCAGGAATAGCCGATAGGCTCATTCGACGTAACTTTCGATTTGCTACAGTCTGGTAGCGGAGTTGTAACTGTAGGCCCTCGGGAACATAGAGAAATCATGGTGTAATTGAACTTTTCATAAATTTTCATGCCCCCCAAAATGGCTAAATCTGCCAATATCGCCTAAACTACAATAGCCAGGAATACTCCGATAGGCTCATTCGACGTAACTTTTGATTTGCTACAGTCTGGTAGCGGAGTTGTAACTGTAGGCCCTCGGGAACATAGAGAAATCATGGTGTAATTGAACTTTTCATAAATTTTCATACCCCCCAAAATGGCTAAATCTGCCAATATCTCCTAAACTACAATAGCCAGGAATACTCCGATAGGCTCATTCGACGTAACTTTTGATTTGCTACAGTCTGGTAGCGGAGTTGTAACTGTAGGCCCTCGGGAACATAGAGAAATCATGGTGTAATTGAACTTTTCATAAATTTTCATATCCCCCAAAATGGCTAAATCTGCCAATATCTCCTAAACTACAATAGCCAGGAATACGCCGATAGGCTCATTCGACGTAACTTTTGATTTGCTACAGTCTGGTAGCGGAGTTGTAACTGTAGGCCCTCGGGAACATAGAGAAATCATGGTGTAATTGAACTTTTCATAAATTTTCATACCCCCCAAAATGGCTAAATCTGCCAATATCTCCTAAACTACAATAGCCAGGAATACGCCGATAGGCTCATTCGACGTAACTTTTGATTTGCTACAGTCTGGTAGCGGAGTTGTAACTGTAGGCCCTCGGGAACATAGAGAAATCATGGTGTAATTGAACTTTTCATAAATTTTCATACCCCCCAAAATGGCTAAATCTGCCAATATCTCCTAAACTACAATAGCCAGGAATACGCCGATAGGCTCATTCGACGTAACTTTTGATTTGCTACAGTCTGGTAGCGGAGTTGTAACTGTAGGCCCTCGGGAACATAGAGAAATCATGGTGTAATTGAACTTTTCATAAATTTTCATACCCCCCAAAATGGCTAAATCTGCCAATATCTCCTAAACTACAATAGCCAGGAATACGCCGATAGGCTCATTCGACGTAACTTTTGATTTCCCACAGTCTGGTAGCGGAGTTGTAACTGTAGGCCCTCGGGAACATAGAGAAATCATGGTGTAATTGAACTTTTCATAAATTTTCATACCCCCCAAAATGGCTAAATCTGCCAATATCTCCTAAACTACAATAGCCAGGAATACGCCGATAGGCTCATTCGACGTAACTTTTGATTTGCTACAGTCTGATAGCGGAGTTGTAACTGTAGGCGCTCGGGAACATAGAGAAATCATGGTGTAATTGAACTTTTCATAAATTTTCATACCCCCCAAAATGGCTAAATCTGCCAATATCTCCTAAACTACAATAGCCAGGAATACGCCGATAGGCTCATTCGACGTAACTTTTGATTTGCTACAGTCTGGTAGCGGAGTTGTAACTGTAGGCCCTCGGGAACATAGAGAAATCATGGTGTAATTGAACTTTTCATAAATTTTCATACCCTTCAAAATGGCTAAATCTGCCAATATCTCCTAAACTACAATAGCCAGGAATACGCCGATAGGCTCATTCGACGTAACTTTTGATTTGCTACAGTCTGGTAGCGGAGTTGTAACTGTAGGCCCTCGGGAACATAGAGAAATCATGGTGTAATTGAACTTTTCATAAATTTTCATACCCCCCAAAATGGCTAAATCTGCCAATATCTCCTAAACTACAATAGCCAGGAATACGCCGATAGGCTCATTCGACGTAACTTTTGATTTGCTGCAGTCTGGTAGCGGAGTTGTAACTGTAGGCCCTCGGGAACATAGAGAAATCTTGGTGTAATTGAACTTTTCATAAATTTTCATACCCCCCAAAATGGCTAAATCTGCCAATATCTCCTAAACTACAATAGCCAGGAAAACGCCGATAGGCTCATTTGACGTAACTTTCGATTTGCTACAGTCTGGTAGCGGAGTTGTAACTGTAGGCCCTCGGGAACATAGAGAAATCATGGTGTAATTGAACTTTTCATAAATTTTCATACCCCCCAAAATGGCTAAATCTGCCAATATCTCCTAAACTACAATAGCCAGGAATACGCCGATAGGCTCATTCGACGTAACTTTTGATTTGCTACAGTCTGGTAGCAGAGTTGTAACTGTAGGCCCTCGGGAACATAGAGAAATCATGGTGTAATTGAACTTTTCATAAATTTTCATACCCCCCAAAATGGCTAAATCTGCCAATATCTCCTAAACTACAATAGCCAGGAATACGCCGATAGGCTCATTCGACGTAACTTTTGATTTGCGACAGTCTGGTAGCGGAGTTGTAACTGTAGGCCCTCGGGAACATAGAGAAATCATGGTGTAATTGAACTTTTCATAAATTTTCATACCCCCCAAAATGGCTAAATCTGCCAACATCTCCTAAACTACAATAGCCAGGAATACGCCGATAGGCTCATTCGACGTAACTTTAGATTTGCTACAGTCTGGTAGCGGAGTTGTAACTGTAGGCCCTCGGAAACATAGAGAAATCATGGTGTAATTGAACTTTTCATAAATTTTCATACCCCCCAAAATGGCTAAATCTGCCAATATCTCCTAAACTACAATAGCCAGGAATACGCCGATAGGCTCATTCGACGTAACTTGTGATTTGCTACAGTCTGGTAGCGGAGTTGTAACTGTAGGCCCTCGGGAACATAGAGAAATCATGGTGTAATTGAACTTTTCATAAATTTTCATACCCCCCAAAATGGCTAAATCTGCCAATATCTCCTAAACTACAATAGCCAGGAATACGCCGATAGGCTCATTCGACGTAACTTTTGATTTGCTACAGTTTGGTAGCGGAGTTGTAACTGTAGGCCCTCGGGAACATAGAGAAATCATGGTGTAATTGAACTTTTCATAAATTTTCATACCCCCCAAAATGGCTAAATCTGCCAATATCTCCTAAACTACAATAGCCAGGAATACTCCGATAGGCTCATTCGACGTAACTTTTGATTTGCTACAGTCTGGTAGCGGAGTTGTAACTGTAGGCCCTCGGGAACATAGAGAAATCATGGTGTAATTGAACTTTTCATAAATTTTCATACCCCCCAAAATGGCTAAATCTGCCAATATCTCCCAAACTACAATAGCCAGGAATACGCCGATAGGCTTATTCGACGTAACTTTTGATTTGCTACAGTCTGGTAGCGGAGTTGTAACTGTAGGCCCTCGGGAACATAGAGAAATCATGGTGTAATTGAACTTTTCATAAATTTTCATACCCCCCAAAATGGCTAAATCTGCCAATATCTCCTAAACTACAATAGCCAGGAATACGCCGATAGGCTCATTCGACGTAACTTTTGATTTGCTACAGTCTGGTAGCGGAGTTGTAACTGTAGGCCCTCGGGAACATAGAGAAATCATGGTGTAATTGAACTTTTCATAAATTTTCATACCCCCCAAAATGGCTAAATCTGCCAATATCTCCTAAACTACAATAGCCAGGAATACGCCGATAGGCTCATTCGACGTAACTTTTGATTTGCTACAGTCTGGTAGCGTAGTTGTAACTGTAGGCCCTCGGGAACATAGAGAAATCATGGTGTAATTGAACTTTTCATAAATTTTCATACCCCCCAAAATGGCTAAATCTGCCAATATCTCCTAAACTACAATAGCCAGGAATACTCCGATAGGCTCATTCGACGTAACTTTTGATTTGCTACAGTCTGGTAGCGGAGTTGTAACTGTAGGCCCTCGGGAACATAGAGAAATCATGGTGTAATTGAACTTTTCATAAATTTTCATACCCCCCAAAATGGCTAAATCTGCCAATATCTCCTAAACTACAATAGCCAGGAATACGCCGATAGGCTCATTCGACGTAACTTTTGATTTGCTACAGTCTGGTAGCGGAGTTGTAACTGTAGGCCCTCGGGAACATAGAGAAATCATGGTGTAATTGAACTTTTCATAAATTTTCATACCCCCCAAAATGGCTAAATCTGCCAATATCTCCTAAACTACAATAGCCAGGAATACGCCGATAGGCTCATTCGACGTAACTTTTGATTTGCCACAGTCTGGTAGCGGAGTTGTAACTGTAGGCCCTCGGGAACATAGAGAAATCATGGTGTAATTGAACTTTTCATAAATTTTCATACCCCCCAAAATGGCTAAATCTGCCAATATCTCCTAAACTACAATAGCCAGGAATACGCCGATAGGCTCATTCGACGTAACTTTTGATTTGCTACAGTCTGGTAGCGGAGTTGTAACTGTAGGCCCTCGGGAACATAGAGAAATCATGGTGTAATTGAACTTTTCATAAATTTTCATACCCCCCAAAATGGCTAAATCTGCCAATATCTCCTAAACTACAATAGCCAGGAATACTCCGATAGGCTCATTCGACGTAACTTTTGATTTGCTACAGTCTGGTAGCGGAGTTGTAACTGTAGGCCCTCGGGAACATAGAGAAATCATGGTGTAATTGAACTTTTCATAAATTTTCATACCCCCCAAAATGGCAAAATCTGCCAATATCTCCTAAACTACAATGGCCAGGAATACGCCGATAGGCTCATTCGACGTAACTTTTGATTTGCTACAGTCTGGTAGCGGAGTTGTAACTGTAGGCCCTCGGGAACATAAAGAAATCATGGTGTAATTGAACTTTTCATAAATTTTCATACCCCCCAAAATGGCTAAATCTGCCAATATCTCCTAAACTACAATAGCCAGGAATACGCCGATAGGCTCATTCGACGTAACTTTTGATTTGCTACAGTCTGGTAGCGGAGTTGTAACTGTAGGCCCTCGGGAACATAGAGAAATCATGGTGTAATTGAACTTTTCATAAATTTTCATACCCCCCAAAATGGCTAAATCTGCCAATATCTCCTAAACTACGATAGCCAGGAATACGCCGATAGGCTCATTCGACGTAACTTTTGATTTGCTACAGTCTGGTAGCGGAGTTGTAACTGTAGGCCCTCGGGAACATAGAGAAATCATGGTGTAATTGAACTTTTCATAAATTTTCATACCCCCCAAAATGGCTAAATCTGCCAATATCTCCTAAACTACAATAGCCAGGAATACGCCGATAGGCTCATTCGACGTAACTTTTGATTTCCCACAGTCTGGTAGCGGAGTTGTAACTGTAGGCCCTCGGGAACATAGAGAAATCATGGTGTAATTGAACTTTTCATAAATTTTCGTACCCCCCAAAATGGCTAAATCTGCCAATATCTCCTAAACTACAATAGCCAGGAATACGCCGATAGGCTCATTCGACGTAACTTTTGATTTGCTACAGTCTGGTAGCGGAGTTGTAACTGTAGGCCCTCGGGAACATAGAGAAATCATGGTGTAATTGAACTTTTCATAAATTTTCATACCCCCCAAAATGGCTAAATCTGCCAATATCTCCTAAACTACAATAGCCAGGAATAGGCCGATAGGCTCATTCGACGTAACTTTTGATTTGCTACAGTCTGGTAGCGGAGTTGTAACTGTAGGCCCTCGGGAACATAGAGAAATCATGGTGTAATTGAACTTTTCATAAATTTTCATACCCCCCAAAATGGCTAAATCTGCCAATATCTCCTAAACTACAATAGCCAGGAATACGCCGATAGGCTCATTCGACGTAACTTTTGATTTGCTGCAGTCTGGTAGCGGAGTTGTAACTGTAGGCTCTCGGGAACATAGAGAAATCTTGGTGTAATTGAACTTTTCATAAATTTTCATACCCCCCAAAATGGCTAAATCTGCCAATATCTCCTAAACTACAATAGCCAGGAAAACGCCGATAGGCTCATTTGACGTAACTTTCGATTTGCTACAGTCTGGTAGCGGAGTTGTAACTGTAGGCCCTCGGGAACATAGAGAAATCATGGTGTAATTGAACTTTTCATAAATTTTCATACCCCCCAAAATGGCTAAATCTGCCAATATCTCCTAAACTACAATAGCCAGGAATACGCCGATAGGCTCATTCGACGTAACTTTTGATTTGCTACAGTCTGGTAGCGGAGTTGTAACTGTAGGCCCTCGGGAACATAGAGAAATCATGGTGTAATTGAACTTTTCATAAATTTTCATACCCCCCAAAATGGCTAAATCTGCCAATATCTTCTAAACTACAATAGCCAGGAATACGCCGATAGGCTCATTCGACGTAACTTTTGATTTGCTACAGTCTGGTAGCGGAGTTGTAACTGTAGGCCCTCGGGAACATAGAGAAATCATGGTGTAATTGAACTTTTCATAAATTTTCATACCCCCCAAAATGGCTAAATCTGCCAATATCTCCTAAACTACAATGGCCAGGAATACGCCGATAGGCTCATTCGACGTAACTTTTGATTTGCTACAGTCTGGTAGCGGAGTTGTAACTGTAGGCCCTCGGGAACATAAAGAAATCATGGTGTAATTGAACTTTTCATAAATTTTCATACCCCCCAAAATGGCTAAATCTGCCAATATCTCCTAAACTACAATAGCCAGGAATACGCCGATAGGCTCATTCGACGTAACTTTTGATTTGCTACAGTCTGGTAGCGGAGTTGTAACTGTAGGCCCTCGGGAACATAGAGAAATCATGGTGTAATTGAACTTTTCATAAATTTTCATACCCCCCAAAATGGCTAAATCTGCCAATATCTCCTAAACTACAATAGCCAGGAATACGCCGATAGGCTCATTCGACGTAACTTTTGATTTGCTACAGTCTGGTAGCGGAGTTGTAACTGTAGGCCCTCGGGAACATAGAGAAATCATGGTGTAATTGAACTTTTCATAAATTTTCATACCCCCCAAAATGGCTAAATCTGCCAATATCTCCTAAACTACAATAGCCAGGAATACGCCGATAGGCTCATTCGACGTAACTTTTGATTTCCCACAGTCTGGTAGCGGAGTTGTAACTGTAGGCCCTCGGGAACATAGAGAAATCATGGTGTAATTGAACTTTTCATAAATTTTCGTACCCCCCAAAATGGCTAAATCTGCCAATATCTCCTAAACTACAATAGCCAGGAATACGCCGATAGGCTCATTCGACGTAACTTTTGATTTGCTACAGTCTGGTAGCGGAGTTGTAACTGTAGGCCCTCGGGAACATAGAGAAATCATGGTGTAATTGAACTTTTCATAAATTTTCATACCCTTCAAAATGGCTAAATCTGCCAATATCTCCTAAACTACAATAGCCAGGAATACGCCGATAGGCTCATTCGACGTAACTTTTGATTTGCTACAGTCTGGTAGCGGAGTTGTAACTGTAGGCCCTCGGGAACATAGAGAAATCATGGTGTAATTGAACTTTTCATAAATTTTCATACCCCCCAAAATGGCTAAATCTGCCAATATCTCCTAAACTACAATAGCCAGGAATACGCCGATAGGCTCATTCGACGTAACTTTTGATTTGCTGCAGTCTGGTAGCGGAGTTGTAACTGTAGGCCCTCGGGAACATAGAGAAATCTTGGTGTAATTGAACTTTTCATAAATTTTCATACCCCCCAAAATGGCTAAATCTGCCAATATCTCCTAAACTACAATAGCCAGGAAAACGCCGATAGGCTCATTTGACGTAACTTTCGATTTGCTACAGTCTGGTAGCGGAGTTGTAACTGTAGGCCCTCGGGAACATAGAGAAATCATGGTGTAATTGAACTTTTCATAAATTTTCATACCCCCCAAAATGGCTAAATCTGCCAATATCTCCTAAACTACAATAGCCAGGAATACGCCGATAGGCTCATTCGACGTAACTTTTGATTTGCTACAGTCTGGTAGCGGAGTTGTAACTGTAGGCCCTCGGGAACATAGAGAAATCATGGTGTAATTGAACTTTTCATAAATTTTCATACCCCCCAAAATGGCTAAATCTGCCAATATCTTCTAAACTACAATAGCCAGGAATACGCCGATAGGCTCATTCGACGTAACTTTTGATTTGCTACAGTCTGGTAGCGGAGTTGTAACTGTAGGCCCTCGGGAACATAGAGAAATCATGGTGTAATTGAACTTTTCATAAATTTTCATACCCCCCAAAATGGCTAAATCTGCCAATATCTCCTAAACTACAATAGCCAGGAATACGCCGATAGGCTCATTCGACGTAACTTTAGATTTGCTACAGTCTGGTAGCGGAGTTGTAACTGTAGGCCCTCGGGAACATAGAGAAATCATGGTGTAATTGAACTTTTCATAAATTTTCATACCCCCCAAAATGGCTAAATCTGCCAATATCTCCTAAACTACAATAGCCAGGAATACGCCGATAGGCTCATTCGACGTAACTTTTGATTTGCTACAGTCTGGTAGCGGAGTTGTAACTGTAGGCCCTCGGGAACATAGAGAAATCATGGTGTAATTGAACTTTTCATAAATTTTCATACCCCCCAAAATGGCTAAATCTGCCAATATCTCCTAAACTACAATAGCCAGGAATACGCCGATAGGCTCATTCGACGTAACTTTTGATTTGCTACAGTTTGGTAGCGGAGTTGTAACTGTAGGCCCTCGGGAACATAGAGAAATCATGGTGTAATTGAACTTTTCATAAATTTTCATACCCCCCAAAATGGCTAAATCTGCCAATATCTCCTAAACTACAATAGCCAGGAATACTCCGATAGGCTCATTCGACGTAACTTTTGATTTGCTACAGTCTGGTAGCGGAGTTGTAACTGTAGGCCCTCGGGAACATAGAGAAATCATGGTGTAATTGAACTTTTCATAAATTTTCATACCCCCCAAAATGGCTAAATCTGCCAATATCTCCCAAACTACAATAGCCAGGAATACGCCGATAGGCTCATTCGACGTAACTTTTGATTTGCTACAGTCTGGTAGCGGAGTTGTAACTGTAGGCCCTCGGGAACATAGAGAAATCATGGTGTAATTGAACTTTTCATAAATTTTCATACCCCCCAAAATGGCTAAATCTGCCAATATCTCCTAAACTACAATAGCCAGGAATACGCCGATAGGCTCATTCGACGTAACTTTTGATTTGCTACAGTCTGGTAGCGGAGTTGTAACTGTAGGCCCTCGGGAACATAGAGAAATCATGGTGTAATTGAACTTTTCATAAATTTTCATACCCCCCAAAATGGCTAAATCTGCCAATATCTCCTAAACTACAATAGCCAGGAATACGCCGATAGGCTCATTCGACGTAACTTTTGATTTGCTACAGTCTGGTAGCGGAGTTGTAACTGTAGGCCCTCGGGAACATAGAGAATTCATGGTGTAATTGAACTTTTCATAAATTT
The DNA here is from genome assembly GCF_051294905.1 of Botryllus schlosseri. NCBI lineage: Eukaryota > Metazoa > Chordata > Ascidiacea > Stolidobranchia > Styelidae > Botryllus > Botryllus schlosseri. The sequence goes on from NW_027648659.1 coordinate 62,626, forward strand.
TCATACCCCCCAAAATGGCTAAATCTGCCAATATCTCCTAAACTACAATAGCCAGGAATACGCCGATAGGCTCATTCGACGTAACTTTTGATTTGCTACAGTCTGGTAGCGGAGTTGTAACTGTAGGCCCTCGGGAACATAGAGAAATCATGGTGTAATTGAACTTTTCATAAATTTTCATACCCCCCAAAATGGCTAAATCTGCCAATATCTCCTAAACTACAATAGCCAGGAATACGCCGATAGGCTCATTCGACGTAACTTTTGATTTGCTACAGTCTGGTAGCGGAGTTGTAACTGTAGGCCCTCGGGAACATAGAGAAATCATGGTGTAATTGAACTTTTCATAAATTTTCATACCCCCCAGAATGGCTAAATCTGCCAATATCTCCAAAACTACAATAGCCAGGAATACGCCGATAGGCTCATTCGACGTCACTTTTGATTTTCTACAGTCTGGTAGCGGAGTTGTAACTGTAGGCCCTCGGGAACATAGAGAAATCATGGTGTAATTGAACTTTTCATAAATTTTCATACCCCCCAAAATGGCTAAATCTGCCAATATCTCCTAAACTACAATAGCCAGGAATACGCCGATAGGCTCATTCGACGTAACTTTTGATTTGCTACAGTCTGGTAGCGGAGTTGTAACTGTAGGCCCTCGGGAACATAGAGAAATCATGGTGTAATTGAACTTTTCATAAATTTTCATACCCCCCAAAATGGCTGAATCTGCCAATATCTCCTAAACTACAATAGCCAGGAATACGCCGATAGGCTCATTCGACGTAACTTTTGATTTGCTACAGTCTGGTAGCGGAGTTGTAACTGTAGGCCCTCGGGAACATAGAGAAATCATGGTGTAATTGAACTTTTCATAAATTTTCATACCCCCCAAAATGGCTAAATCTGCCAATATCTCCTAAACTACAATAGCCAGGAATACGCCGATAGGCTCATTCGACGTAACTTTTGATTTCCCACAGTCTGGTAGCGGAGTTGTAACTGTAGGCCCTCGGGAACATAGAGAAATCATGGTGTAATTGAACTTTTCATAAATTTTCGTACCCCCCAAAATGGCTAAATCTGCCAATATCTCCTAAACTACAATAGCCAGGAATACGCCGATAGGCTCATTCGACGTAACTTTTGATTTGCTACAGTCTGGTAGCGGAGTTGTAACTGTAGGCCCTCGGGAACATAGAGAAATCATGGTGTAATTGAACTTTTCATAAATTTTCATACCCCCCAAAATGGCTAAATCTGCCAATATCTCCTAAACTACAATAGCCAGGAATACGCCGATAGGCTCATTCGACGTAACTTTTGATTTGCTACAGTCTGGTAGCGGAGTTGTAACTGTAGGCCCTCGGGAACATAGAGAAATCATGGTGTAATTGAACTTTTCATAAATTTTCATACCCTTCAAAATGGCTAAATCTGCCAATATCTTCTAAACTACAATAGCCAGGAATACGCCGATAGGCTCATTCGACGTAACTTTTGATTTGCTACAGTCTGGTAGCGGAGTTGTAACTGTAGGCCCTCGGGAACATAGAGAAATCATGGTGTAATTGAACTTTTCATAAATTTTCATACCCCCCAAAATGGCTAAATCTGCCAATATCTCCTAAACTACAATAGCCAGGAATACGCCGATAGGCTCATTCGACGTAACTTTTGATTTGCTGCAGTCTGGTAGCGGAGTTGTAACTGTAGGCCCTCGGGAACATAGAGAAATCTTGGTGTAATTGAACTTTTCATAAATTTTCATACCCCCCAAAATGGCTAAATCTGCCAATATCTCCTAAACTACAATAGCCAGGAAAACGCCGATAGGCTCATTTGACGTAACTTTCGATTTGCTACAGTCTGGTAGCGGAGTTGTAACTGTAGGCCCTCGGGAACATAGAGAAATCATGGTGTAATTGAACTTTTCATAAATTTTCATACCCCCCAAAATGGCTAAATCTGCCAATATCTCCTAAACTACAATAGCCAGGAATACGCCGATAGGCTCATTCGACGTAACTTTTGATTTGCTACAGTCTGGTAGCGGAGTTGTAACTGTAGGCCCTCGGGAACATAGAGAAATCATGGTGTAATTGAACTTTTCATAAATTTTCATACCCCCCAAAATGGCTAAATCTGCCAATATCTTCTAAACTACAATAGCCAGGAATACGCCGATAGGCTCATTCGACGTAACTTTTGATTTGCTACAGTCTGGTAGCGGAGTTGTAACTGTAGGCCCTCGGGAACATAGAGAAATCATGGTGTAATTGAACTTTTCATAAATTTTCATACCCCCCAAAATGGCTAAATCTGCCAATATCTCCTAAACTACAATAGCCAGGAATACGCCGATAGGCTCATTCGACGTAACTTTAGATTTGCTACAGTCTGGTAGCGGAGTTGTAACTGTAGGCCCTCGGGAACATAGAGAAATCATGGTGTAATTGAACTTTTCATAAATTTTCATACCCCCCAAAATGGCTAAATCTGCCAATATCTCCTAAACTACAATAGCCAGGAATACGCCGATAGGCTCATTCGACGTAACTTTTGATTTGCTACAGTCTGGTAGCGGAGTTGTAACTGTAGGCCCTCGGGAACATAGAGAAATCATGGTGTAATTGAACTTTTCATAAATTTTCATACCCCCCAAAATGGCTAAATCTGCCAATATCTCCTAAACTACAATAGCCAGGAATACGCCGATAGGCTCATTCGACGTAACTTTTGATTTGCTACAGTCTGGTAGCGGAGTTGTAACTGTAGGCCCTCGGGAACATAGAGAAATCATGGTGTAATTGAACTTTTCATAAATTTTCATACCCCCCAAAATGGCTAAATCTGCCAATATCTCCTAAACTACAATAGCCAGGAATACGCCGATAGGCTCATTCGACGTAACTTTTGATTTGCTACAGTCTGGTAGCGGAGTTGTAACTGTAGGCCCTCGGGAACATAGAGAAATCATGGTGTAATTGAACTTTTCATAAATTTTCATACCCCCCAAAATGGCTAAATCTGCCAATATCTCCCAAACTACAATAGCCAGGAATACGCCGATAGGCTCATTCGACGTAACTTTTGATTTGCTACAGTCTGGTAGCGGAGTTGTAACTGTAGGCCCTCGGGAACATAGAGAAATCATGGTGTAATTGAACTTTTCATAAATTTTCATACCCCCCAAAATGGCTAAATCTGCCAATATCTCCTAAACTACAATAGCCAGGAATACGCCGATAGGCTCATTCGACGTAACTTTTGATTTGCTACAGTCTGGTAGCGGAGTTGTAACTGTAGGCCCTCGGGAACATAGAGAAATCATGGTGTAATTGAACTTTTCATAAATTTTCATACCCCCCAAAATGGCTAAATCTGCCAATATCTCCTAAACTACAATAGCCAGGAATACGCCGATAGGCTCATTCGACGTAACTTTTGATTTGCTACAGTCTGGTAGCGGAGTTGTAACTGTAGGCCCTCGGGAACATAGAGAAATCATGGTGTAATTGAACTTTTCATAAATTTTCATACCCCCCAAAATGGCTAAATCTGCCAATATCTCCTAAACTACAATAGCCAGGAATACGCCGATAGGCTCATTCGACGTAACTTTTGATTTGCTACAGTCTGGTAGCGGAGTTGTAACTGTAGGCCCTCGGGAACATAGAGAAATCATGGTGTAATTGAACTTTTCATAAATTTTCATACCCCCCAAAATGGCTAAATCTGCCAATATCTCCTAAACTACAATAGCCAGGAATACGCCGATAGGCTCATTCGACGTAACTTTTGATTTTCTACAGTCTGGTAGCGGAGTTGTAACTGTAGGCCCTCGGGAACATAGAGAAATCATGGTGTAATTGAACTTTTCATAAATTTTCATACCCCCCAAAATGGCTAAATCTGCCAATATCTCCTAAACTACAATAGCCAGGAATACGCCGATAGGCTCATTCGACGTAACTTTTGATTTGCTACAGTCTGGTAGCGGAGTTGTAACTGTAGGCCCTCGGGAATAGAGAAATCATGGTGTAATTGAACTTTTCATAAATTTTCATACCCCCCAAAATGGCTAAATCTGCCAATATCTCCTAAACTACAATAGCCAGGAATACGCCGATAGGCTCATTCGACGTAACTTTTGATTTGCTACAGTCTGGTAGCGGAGTTGTAACTGTAGGCCCTCGGGAACATAGAGAAATCATGGTGTAATTGAACTTTTCATAAATTTTCATACCCCCCAAAATGGCTAAATCTGCCAATATCTCCTAAACTACAATAGCCAGGAATACGCCGATAGGCTCATTCGACGTAACTTTTGATTTGCTACAGTCTGGTAGCGGAGTTGTAACTGTAGGCCCTCGGGAACATAGAGAAATCATGGTGTAATTGAACTTTTCATAAATTTTCATACCCCCCAAAATGGCTAAATCTGCCAATATCTCCTAAACTACAATAGCCAGGAATACGCCGATAGGCTCATTCGACGTAACTTTTGATTTGCTACAGTCTGGTAGCGGAGTTGTAACTGTAGGCCCTCGGGAACATAGAGAAATCATGGTGTAATTGAACTTTTCATAAATTTTCATACCCCCCAAAATGGCTAAATCTGCCAATATCTCCTAAACTACAATAGCCAGGAATACGCCGATAGGCTCATTCGACGTAACTTTTGATTTGCTACAGTCTGGTAGCGGAGTTGTAACTGTAGGCCCTCGGGAACATAGAGAAATCATGGTGTAATTGAACTTTTCATAAATTTTCATACCCCCCAAAATGGCTAAATCTGCCAATATCTCCTAAACTACAATAGCCAGGAATACGCCGATAGGCTCATTCGACGTAACTTTTGATTTGCTACAGTCTGGTAGCGGAGATGTAACTGTAGGCCCTCGGGAACATAGAGAAATCATGGTGTAATTGAACTTTTCATAAATTTTCATACCCCCCAAAATGGCTAAATCTGCCAATATCTCCTAAACTACAATAGCCAGGAATACGCCGATAGGCTCATTCGACGTAACTTTTGATTTGCTACAGTCTGGTAGCGGAGTTGTAACTGTAGGCCCTCGGGAACATAGAGAAATCATGGTGTAATTGAACTTTTCATAAATTTTCATACCCCCCAAAATGGCTAAATCTGCCAATATCTCCTAAACTACAATAGCCAGGAATACGCCGATAGGCTCATTCGACGTAACTTTTGATTTGCTACAGTCTGGTAGCGGAGTTGTAACTGTAGGCCCTCGGGAACATAGAGAAATCATGGTGTAATTGAACTTTTCATAAATTTTCATACCCCCCAAAATGGCTAAATCTGCCAATATCTCCTAAACTACAATAGCCAGGAATACGCCGATAGGCTCATTCGACGTAACTTTTGATTTGCTACAGTCTGGTAGCGGAGTTGTAACTGTAGGCCCTCGGGAACATAGAGAAATCATGGTGTAATTGAACTTTTCATAAATTTTCATACCCCCCAAAATGGCTAAATCTGCCAATATCTCCTAAACTACAATAGCCAGGAATACGCCGATAGGCTCATTCGACGTAACTTTTGATTTGCTACAGTCTGGTAGCGGAGTTGTAACTGTAGGCCCTCGGGAACATAGAGAAATCATGGTGTAATTGAACTTTTCATAAATTTTCATACCCCCCAAAATGGCTAAATCTGCCAATATCTCCTAAACTACAATAGCCAGGAATACGCCGATAGGCTCATTCGACGTAACTTTTGATTTGCTACAGTCTGGTAGCGGAGTTGTAACTGTAGGCCCTCGGGAACATAGAGAAATCATGGTGTAATTGAACTTTTCATAAATTTTCATACCCCCCAAAATGGCTAAATCTGCCAATATCTCCTAAACTACAATAGCCAGGAATACGCCGATAGGCTCATTCGACGTAACTTTTGATTTGCTACAGTCTGGTAGCGGAGTTGTAACTGTAGGCCCTCGGGAACATAGAGAAATCATGGTGTAATTGAACTTTTCATAAATTTTCATACCCCCCAAAATGGCTAAATCTGCCAATATCTCCTAAACTACAATAGCCAGGAATACGCCGATAGGCTCATTCGACGTAACTTTTGATTTGCTACAGTCTGGTAGCGGAGTTGTAACTGTAGGCCCTCGGGAACATAGAGAAATCATGGTGTAATTGAACTTTTCATAAATTTTCATACCCCCCAAAATGGCTAAATCTGCCAATATCTCCTAAACTACAATAGCCAGGAATACGCCGATAGGCTCATTCGACGTAACTTTTGATTTGCTACAGTCTGGTAGCGGAGTTGTAACTGTAGGCCCTCGGGAACATAGAGAAATCATGGTGTAATTGAACTTTTCATAAATTTTCATACCCCCCAAAATGGCTAAATCTGCCAATATCTCCTAAACTACAATAGCCAGGAATACGCCGATAGGCTCATTCGACGTAACTTTTGATTTGCTACAGTCTGGTAGCGGAGTTGTAACTGTAGGCCCTCGGGAACATAGAGAAATCATGGTGTAATTGAACTTTTCATAAATTTTCATACCCCCCAAAATGGCTAAATCTGCCAATATCTCCTAAACTACAATAGCCAGGAATACGCCGATAGGCTCATTCGACGTAACTTTTGATTTGCTACAGTCTGGTAGCGGAGTTGTAACTGTAGGCCCTCGGGAACATAGAGAAATCATGGTGTAATTGAACTTTTCATAAATTTTCATACCCCCCAAAATGGCTAAATCTGCCAATATCTCCTAAACTACAATAGCCAGGAATACGCCGATAGGCTCATTCGACGTAACTTTTGATTTGCTACAGTCTGGTAGCGGAGTTGTAACTGTAGGCCCTCGGGAACATAGAGAAATCATGGTGTAATTGAACTTTTCATAAATTTTCATACCCCCCAAAATGGCTAAATCTGCCAATATCTCCTAAACTACAATAGCCAGGAATACGCCGATAGGCTCATTCGACGTAACTTTTGATTTGCTACAGTCTGGTAGCGGAGTTGTAACTGTAGGCCCTCGGGAACATAGAGAAATCATGGTGTAATTGAACTTTTCATAAATTTTCATACCCCCCAAAATGGCTAAATCTGCCAATATCTCCTAAACTACAATAGCCAGGAATACGCCGATAGGCTCATTCGACGTAACTTTTGATTTGCTACAGTCTGGTAGCGGAGTTGTAACTGTAGGCCCTCGGGAACATAGAGAAATCATGGTGTAATTGAACTTTTCATAAATTTTCATACCCCCCAAAATGGCTAAATCTGCCAATATCTCCTAAACTACAATAGCCAGGAATACGCCGATAGGCTCATTCGACGTAACTTTTGATTTGCTACAGTCTGGTAGCGGAGTTGTAACTGTAGGCCCTCGGGAACATAGAGAAATCATGGTGTAATTGAACTTTTCATAAATTTTCATACCCCCCAAAATGGCTAAATCTGCCAATATCTCCTAAACTACAATAGCCAGGAATACGCCGATAGGCTCATTCGACGTAACTTTTGATTTGCTACAGTCTGGTAGCGGAGTTGTAACTGTAGGCCCTCGGGAACATAGAGAAATCATGGTGTAATTGAACTTTTCATAAATTTTCATACCCCCCAAAATGGCTAAATCTGCCAATATCTCCTAAACTACAATAGCCAGGAATACGCCGATAGGCTCATTCGACGTAACTTTTGATTTGCTACAGTCTGGTAGCGGAGTTGTAACTGTAGGCCCTCGGGAACATAGAGAAATCATGGTGTAATTGAACTTTTCATAAATTTTCATACCCCCCAAAATGGCTAAATCTGCCAATATCTCCTAAACTACAATAGCCAGGAATACGCCGATAGGCTCATTCGACGTAACTTTTGATTTGCTACAGTCTGGTAGCGGAGTTGTAACTGTAGGCCCTCGGGAACATAGAGAAATCATGGTGTAATTGAACTTTTCATAAATTTTCATACCCCCCAAAATGGCTAAATCTGCCAATATCTCCTAAACTACAATAGCCAGGAATACGCCGATAGGCTCATTCGACGTAACTTTTGATTTGCTACAGTCTGGTAGCGGAGTTGTAACTGTAGGCCCTCGGGAACATAGAGAAATCATGGTGTAATTGAACTTTTCATAAATTTTCATACCCCCCAAAATGGCTAAATCTGCCAATATCTCCTAAACTACAATAGCCAGGAATACGCCGATAGGCTCATTCGACGTAACTTTTGATTTGCTACAGTCTGGTAGCGGAGTTGTAACTGTAGGCCCTCGGGAACATAGAGAAATCATGGTGTAATTGAACTTTTCATAAATTTTCATACCCCCCAAAATGGCTAAATCTGCCAATATCTCCTAAACTACAATAGCCAGGAATACGCCGATAGGCTCATTCGACGTAACTTTTGATTTGCTACAGTCTGGTAGCGGAGTTGTAACTGTAGGCCCTCGGGAACATAGAGAAATCATGGTGTAATTGAACTTTTCATAAATTTTCATACCCCCCAAAATGGCTAAATCTGCCAATATCTCCTAAACTACAATAGCCAGGAATACGCCGATAGGCTCATTCGACGTAACTTTTGATTTGCTACAGTCTGGTAGCGGAGTTGTAACTGTAGGCCCTCGGGAACATAGAGAAATCATGGTGTAATTGAACTTTTCATAAATTTTCATACCCCCCAAAATGGCTAAATCTGCCAATATCTCCTAAACTACAATAGCCAGGAATACGCCGATAGGCTCATTCGACGTAACTTTTGATTTGCTACAGTCTGGTAGCGGAGTTGTAACTGTAGGCCCTCGGGAACATAGAGAAATCATGGTGTAATTGAACTTTTCATAAATTTTCATACCCCCCAAAATGGCTAAATCTGCCAATATCTCCTAAACTACAATAGCCAGGAATACGCCGATAGGCTCATTCGACGTAACTTTTGATTTGCTACAGTCTGGTAGCGGAGTGCTACAGTCTGGTAGCGGAGTTGTAACTGTAGGCCCTCGGGAACATAGAGAAATCATGGTGTAATTGAACTTTTCATAAATTTTCATACCCCCCAAAATGGCTAAATCTGCCAATATCTCCTAAACTACAATAGCCAGGAATACGCCGATAGGCTCATTCGACGTAACTTTTGATTTGCTACAGTCTGGTAGCGGAGTTGTAACTGTAGGCCCTCGGGAACATAGAGAAATCATGGTGTAATTGAACTTTTCATAAATTTTCATACCCCCCAAAATGGCTAAATCTGCCAATATCTCCTAAACTACAATAGCCAGGAATACGCCGATAGGCTCATTCGACGTAACTTTTGATTTGCTACAGTCTGGTAGCGGAGTTGTAACTGTAGTGCCCTCGGGAACATAGAGAAATCATGGTGTAATTGAACTTTTCATAAATTTTCATACCCCCCAAAATGGCTAAATCTGCCAATATCTCCTAAACTACAATAGCCAGGAATACGCCGATAGGCTCATTCGACGTAACTTTTGATTTGCTACAGTCTGGTAGCGGAGTTGTAACTGTAGGCCCTCGGGAACATAGAGAAATCATGGTGTAATTGAACTTTTCATAAATTTTCATACCCCCCAAAATGGCTAAATCTGCCAATATCTCCTAAACTACAATAGCCAGGAATACGCCGATAGGCTCATTCGACGTAACTTTTGATTTGCTACAGTCTGGTAGCGGAGTTGTAACTGTAGGCCCTCGGGAACATAGAGAAATCATGGTGTAATTGAACTTTTCATAAATTTTCATACCCCCCAAAATGGCTAAATCTGCCAATATCTCCTAAACTACAATAGCCAGGAATACGCCGATAGGCTCATTCGACGTAACTTTTGATTTGCTACAGTCTGGTAGCGGAGTTGTAACTGTAGGCCCTCGGGAACATAGAGAAATCATGGTGTAATTGAACTTTTCATAAATTTTCATACCCCCCAAAATGGCTAAATCTGCCAATATCTCCTAAACTACAATAGCCAGGAATACGCCGATAGGCTCATTCGACGTAACTTTTGATTTGCTACAGTCTGGTAGCGGAGTTGTAACTGTAGGCCCTCGGGAACATAGAGAAATCATGGTGTAATTGAACTTTTCATAAATTTTCATACCCCCCAAAATGGCTAAATCTGCCAATATCTCCTAAACTACAATAGCCAGGAATACGCCGATAGGCTCATTCGACGTAACTTTTGATTTGCTACAGTCTGGTAGCGGAGTTGTAACTGTAGGCCCTCGGGAACATAGAGAAATCATGGTGTAATTGAACTTTTCATAAATTTTCATACCCCCCAAAATGGCTAAATCTGCCAATATCTCCTAAACTACAATAGCCAGGAATACGCCGATAGGCTCATTCGACGTAACTTTTGATTTGCTACAGTCTGGTAGCGGAGTTGCTAACTGTAGGCCCTCGGGAACATAGAGAAATCATGGTGTAATTGAACTTTTCATAAATTTTCATACCCCCCAAAATGGCTAAATCTGCCAATATCTCCTAAACTACAATAGCCAGGAATACGCCGATAGGCTCATTCGACGTAACTTTTGATTTGCTACAGTCTGGTAGCGGAGTTGTAACTGTAGGCCCTCGGGAACATAGAGAAATCATGGTGTAATTGAACTTTTCATAAATTTTCATACCCCCCAAAATGGCTAAATCTGCCAATATCTCCTAAACTACAATAGCCAGGAATACGCCGATAGGCTCATTCGACGTAACTTTTGATTTGCTACAGTCTGGTAGCGGAGTTGTAACTGTAGGCCCTCGGGAACATAGAGAAATCATGGTGTAATTGAACTTTTCATAAATTTTCATACCCCCCAAAATGGCTAAATCTGCCAATATCTCCTAAACTACAATAGCCAGGAATACGCCGATAGGCTCATTCGACGTAACTTTTGATTTGCTACAGTCTGGTAGCGGAGTTGTAACTGTAGGCCCTCGGGAACATAGAGAAATCATGGTGTAATTGAACTTTTCATAAATTTTCATACCCCCCAAAATGGCTAAATCTGCCAATATCTCCTAAACTACAATAGCCAGGAATACGCCGATAGGCTCATTCGACGTAACTTTTGATTTGCTACAGTCTGGTAGCGGAGTTGTAACTGTAGGCCCTCGGGAACATAGAGAAATCATGGTGTAATTGAACTTTTCATAAATTTTCATACCCCCCAAAATGGCTAAATCTGCCAATATCTCCTAAACTACAATAGCCAGGAATACGCCGATAGGCTCATTCGACGTAACTTTTGATTTGCTACAGTCTGGTAGCGGAGTTGTAACTGTAGGCCCTCGGGAACATAGAGAAATCATGGTGTAATTGAACTTTTCATAAATTTTCATACCCCCCAAAATGGCTAAATCTGCCAATATCTCCTAAACTACAATAGCCAGGAATACGCCGATAGGCTCATTCGACGTAACTTTTGATTTGCTACAGTCTGGTAGCGGAGTTGTAACTGTAGGCCCTCGGGAACATAGAGAAATCATGGTGTAATTGAACTTTTCATAAATTTTCATACCCCCCAAAATGGCTAAATCTGCCAATATCTCCTAAACTACAATAGCCAGGAATACGCCGATAGGCTCATTCGACGTAACTTTTGATTTGCTACAGTCTGGTAGCGGAGTTGTAACTGTAGGCCCTCGGGAACATAGAGAAATCATGGTGTAATTGAACTTTTCATAAATTTTCATACCCCCCAAAATGGCTAAATCTGCCAATATCTCCTAAACTACAATAGCCAGGAATACGCCGATAGGCTCATTCGACGTAACTTTTGATTTGCTACAGTCTGGTAGCGGAGTTGTAACTGTAGGCCCTCGGGAACATAGAGAAATCATGGTGTAATTGAACTTTTCATAAATTTTCATACCCCCCAAAATGGCTAAATCTGCCAATATCTCCTAAACTACAATAGCCAGGAATACGCCGATAGGCTCATTCGACGTAACTTTTGATTTGCTACAGTCTGGTAGCGGAGTTGTAACTGTAGGCCCTCGGGAACATAGAGAAATCATGGTGTAATTGAACTTTTCATAAATTTTCATACCCCCCAAAATGGCTAAATCTGCCAATATCTCCTAAACTACAATAGCCAGGAATACGCCGATAGGCTCATTCGACGTAACTTTTGATTTGCTACAGTCTGGTAGCGGAGTTGTAACTGTAGGCCCTCGGGAACATAGAGAAATCATGGTGTAATTGAACTTTTCATAAATTTTCATACCCCCCAAAATGGCTAAATCTGCCAATATCTCCTAAACTACAATAGCCAGGAATACGCCGATAGGCTCATTCGACGTAACTTTTGATTTGCTACAGTCTGGTAGCGGAGTTGTAACTGTAGGCCCTCGGGAACATAGAGAAATCATGGTGTAATTGAACTTTTCATAAATTTTCATACCCCCCAAAATGGCTAAATCTGCCAATATCTCCTAAACTACAATAGCCAGGAATACGCCGATAGGCTCATTCGACGTAACTTTTGATTTGCTACAGTCTGGTAGCGGAGTTGTAACTGTAGGCCCTCGGGAACATAGAGAAATCATGGTGTAATTGAACTTTTCATAAATTTTCATACCCCCCAAAATGGCTAAATCTGCCAATATCTCCTAAACTACAATAGCCAGGAATACGCCGATAGGCTCATTCGACGTAACTTTTGATTTGCTACAGTCTGGTAGCGGAGTTGTAACTGTAGGCCCTCGGGAACATAGAGAAATCATGGTGTAATTGAACTTTTCATAAATTTTCATACCCCCCAAAATGGCTAAATCTGCCAATATCTCCTAAACTACAATAGCCAGGAATACGCCGATAGGCTCATTCGACGTAACTTTTGATTTGCTACAGTCTGGTAGCGGAGTTGTAACTGTAGGCCCTCGGGAACATAGAGAAATCATGGTGTAATTGAACTTTTCATAAATTTTCATACCCCCCAAAATGGCTAAATCTGCCAATATCTCCTAAACTACAATAGCCAGGAATACGCCGATAGGCTCATTCGACGTAACTTTTGATTTGCTACAGTCTGGTAGCGGAGTTGTAACTGTAGGCCCTCGGGAACATAGAGAAATCATGGTGTAATTGAACTTTTCATAAATTTTCATACCCCCCAAAATGGCTAAATCTGCCAATATCTCCTAAACTACAATAGCCAGGAATACGCCGATAGGCTCATTCGACGTAACTTTTGATTTGCTACAGTCTGGTAGCGGAGTTGTAACTGTAGGCCCTCGGGAACATAGAGAAATCATGGTGTAATTGAACTTTTCATAAATTTTCATACCCCCCAAAATGGCTAAATCTGCCAATATCTCCTAAACTACAATAGCCAGGAATACGCCGATAGGCTCATTCGACGTAACTTTTGATTTGCTACAGTCTGGTAGCGGAGTTGTAACTGTAGGCCCTCGGGAACATAGAGAAATCATGGTGTAATTGAACTTTTCATAAATTTTCATACCCCCCAAAATGGCTAAATCTGCCAATATCTCCTAAACTACAATAGCCAGGAATACGCCGATAGGCTCATTCGACGTAACTTTTGATTTGCTACAGTCTGGTAGCGGAGTTGTAACTGTACGCCCTCGGGAACATAGAGAAATCATGGTGTAATTGAACTTTTCATAAATTTTCATACCCCCCAAAATGGCTAAATCTGCCAATATCTCCTAAACTACAATAGCCAGGAATACGCCGATAGGCTCATTCGACGTAACTTTTGATTTGCTACAGTCTGGTAGCGGAGTTGCTAACTGTAGGCCCTCGGGAACATAGAGAAATCATGGTGTAATTGAACTTTTCATAAATTTTCATACCCCCTCAAATGGCTAATCTGCCAATATCTCCTAAACTACAATAGCCAGGAATACGCCGATAGGCTCATTCGACGTAACTTTTGATTTGCTACAGTCTGGTAGCGGAGTTGTAACTGTAGGCCCTCGGGAACATAGAGAAATCATGGTGTAATTGAACTTTTCATAAATTTTCATACCCCCAAAATGGCTAAATCTGCAATATCTCCTAAACTACAATAGCCAGGAATACGCCGATAGGCTCATTCGACGTAACTTTTGATTTGCTACAGTCTGGTAGCGGAGTTGTAACTGTAGGCCCTCGGGAACATAGAGAAATCATGGTGTAATTGAACTTTTCATAAATTTTCATACCCCCAAAATGGCTAAATCTGCCAATATCTCCTAAACTACAATAGCCAGGAATACGCCGATAGGCTCATTCGACGTAACTTTTGATTTGCCTACAGTCTGGTAGCGGAGTTGTAACTGTAGGCCCTCGGGAACATAGAGAAATCATGGTGTAATTGAACTTTTCATAAATTTTCATACCCCCCAAAATGGCTGAATCTGCCAATATCTCCTAAACTACAATAGCCAGGAATACGCCGATAGGCTCATTCGACGTAACTTTTGATTTGCTACAGTCTGGTAGCGGAGTTGTAACTGTAGGCCCTCGGGAACATAGAGAAATCATGGTGTAATTGAACTTTTCATAAATTTTCATACCCCCCAAAATGGCTAAATCTGCCAATATCTCCTTAACTACAATAGCCAGGAATACGCCGCTAGGCTCATTCGACACAACTTTTGATTTGCTACAGTCTGTAGCGGAGTTGTAACTGTAGGCCCTCGGGAACATAGAGAAATCATGGTGTAATTGAACTTTTCATAAATTTTCATACCCCCCAAAATGGCTAAATCTGCCAATATCTCCCTAAACTACAATAGCCAGGGAATACGCCGATAGCTCATTCGACGTAACTTTTGATTTGCTACAGTCTGGTAGCGGAGTTGTAACTGTAGGCCCTCGGGAACATAGAGAAATCATGGTGTAATTGAACTTTCCATAAATTTTCATACCCCCCAAAATGGCTAAATCTGCCAATATCTCCTAAACTACAATAGCCAGGAATACGCCGATAGGCTCATTCGACGTAACTTTTGATTTGCTACAGTCTGGTAGCGGAGTTGTAACTGTAGGCCCTCGGGAACATAGAGAAATCATGGTGTAATTGAACTTTTCATAAATTTTCATACCCCCCAAAATGGCTAAATCTGCCAATATCTCCTAAACTACAATAGCCAGGAATACGCCGATAGGCTCATTCGACGTAACTTTTGATTTGCTACAGTCTGGTAGCGGAGTTGTAACTGTAGGCTCTCGGGAACATAGAGAAATCACGGTGTAATTGAACTTTTCATAAATTTTCATACCCCCCATAATGGCTAAATCTGCCAATATCTTCTTAACTACAATAGCCAGGAATACGCCGATAGGCTCATTCGACGTAACTTTTGATTTGCTACAGTCTGGTAGCGAGTTGTAACTGTAGGCCCTCGGGAACATAGAGAAATCATGGTGTAATTGAACTTTTTCATAAATTTTCATACCCCCCAAAATGGCTAAATCTGCCAATATCTCCTAAACTACAATAGCCAGGACTACGCCGATAGGCTCATTCGACGTAACTTTTGATTTGCTACAGTCTGGTAGCGGAGTTGTAACTGAAGGCCCTCGGGAACATAGAGAAATCATGGTGTAATTGAACTTTTCATAAATTTTCATACCCCCCAAAATATCTAAATCTGCCAATATCTCCTAAACTACAATAGCCAGGAATACGCCGATAGGCTCATTCGACGTAACTTTTGATTTGCTACAGTCTGGTAGCGGAGTTGTAACTGTAGGCCCTCGGGAACATAGAGAAATCATGGTGTAATTGAACTTTTCATAAATTTTCATACCCCCCAAAATGGCTAAATCTGCCAATATCTCCTAAACTACAATAGCCAGGAATACGCCGATAGGCTCATTCGACGTAACTTTTGATTTGCTACAGTCTGGTAGCGGAGTTGTAACTGTAGGCCCTCGGGAACATAGAGAAATCATGGTGTAATTGAACTTTTCATAAATTTTCATACCCCCCAAAATGGCTAAATCTGCCAATATCTCCTAAACTACAATAGCCAGGAATACGCCGATAGGCTCATTCGACGTAACTTTTGATTTGCTACAGTCTGGTAGCGGAGTTGTAACTGTAGGCCCTCGGGAACATAGAGAAATCATGGTGTAATTGAACTTTTCATAAATTTTCATACCCCCCAAAATGGCTAAATCTGCCAATATCTCCTAAACTACAATAGCCAGGAATACGCCGATAGGCTCATTCGACGTAACTTTTGATTTGCTACAGTCTGGTAGCGGAGTTGTAACTGTAGGCCCTCGGGAACATAGAGAAATCATGGTGTAATTGAACTTTTCATAAATTTTCATACCCCCCAAAATGGCTAAATCTGCCAATATCTCCTAAACTACAATAGCCAGGAATACGCCGATAGGCTCATTCGACGTAACTTTTGATTTGCTACAGTCTGGTAGCGGAGTTGTAACTGTAGGCCCTCGGGAACATAGAGAAATCATGGTGTAATTGAACTTTTCATAAATTTTCATACCCCCCAAAATGGCTAAATCTGCCAATATCTCCTAAACTACAATAGCCAGGAATACGCCGATAGGCTCATTCGACGTAACTTTTGATTTGCTACAGTCTGGTAGCGGAGTTGTAACTGTAGGCCCTCGGGAACATAGAGAAATCATGGTGTAATTGAACTTTTCATAAATTTTCATACCCCCCAAAATGGCTAAATCTGCCAATATCTCCTAAACTACAATAGCCAGGAATACGCCGATAGGCTCATTCGACGTAACTTTTGATTTGCTACAGTCTGGTAGCGGAGTTGTAACTGTAGGCCCTCGGGAACATAGAGAAATCATGGTGTAATTGAACTTTTCATAAATTTTCATACCCCCCAAAATGGCTAAATCTGCCAATATCTCCTAAACTACAATAGCCAGGAATACGCCGATAGGCTCATTCGACGTAACTTTTGATTTGCTACAGTCTGGTAGCGGAGTTGTAACTGTAGGCCCTCGGGAACATAGAGAAATCATGGTGTAATTGAACTTTTCATAAATTTTCATACCCCCCAAAATGGCTAAATCTGCCAATATCTCCTAAACTACAATAGCCAGGAATACGCCGATAGGCTCATTCGACGTAACTTTTGATTTGCTACAGTCTGGTAGCGGAGTTGTAACTGTAGGCCCTCGGGAACATAGAGAAATCATGGTGTAATTGAACTTTTCATAAATTTTCATACCCCCCAAAATGGCTAAATCTGCCAATATCTCCTAAACTACAATAGCCAGGAATACGCCGATAGGCTCATTCGACGTAACTTTTGATTTGCTACAGTCTGGTAGCGGAGTTGTAACTGTAGGCCCTCGGGAACATAGAGAAATCATGGTGTAATTGAACTTTTCATAAATTTTCATACCCCCCAAAATGGCTAAATCTGCCAATATCTCCTAAACTACAATAGCCAGGAATACGCCGATAGGCTCATTCGACGTAACTTTTGATTTGCTACAGTCTGGTAGCGGAGTTGTAACTGTAGGCCCTCGGGAACATAGAGAAATCATGGTGTAATTGAACTTTTCATAAATTTTCATACCCCCCAAAATGGCTAAATCTG
>NW_027648660.1:0-78137 GCF_051294905.1 Botryllus schlosseri
ATTGGCAGATTTAGCCATTTTGGGGGGTATGAAAATTTAGGAAAAGTTCAATTCCACCAAGATTTCTCTATGTTCCCGAGGGCCTACAGTTATAACTCTGCTACCAGATTGTAGCAATTCAAAAGTTACTTCGAATGAGCCTATCGGCGTATTCCTGGCTATTGTAGTTTAGGAGATATTGGCAGATTTAGCCATTTTGGGGGGTATGAAAATTTATGAAAAGTTCAATTCCACCAAGATTTCTCTATGTTCCCGAGGGCCTACAGTTACAACTCTGCTACCAGATTGTAGCAATTCAAAAGTTACATCGAATGAGCCTATCGGCGTTTTCCTGGCTATTGTAGTTTAGGAGATATTGGCAGATTTAGCCATTTTGGGGGGTATGAAAATTTATGAAAAGTTCAATTCCACCAAGATTTCTCTATGTTCCCGAGCGCCTACAGTTACAACTCTGCTACCAGATTGTAGCAATTCAAAAGTTACATCGAATGAGCCTATCGGCGTATTCCTGGCTATTGTAGTTTAGGAGATATTGGCAGATTTAGCTATTTTGGGGGGTATGAAAATTTAGGAAAAGTTCAATTCCACCAAGATTTTTCTATGTTCCCGAAGGCCTACAGCTACAACTCCGCTACCAGATTGTAGCACTCCGAAAGTTACATCGAATGAGCCTATCGGCGTATTCCTAGGTATTGTAGTTTAGGAGATATTGACAGATTTAGCCATTTTTGGGGGTATGAAAATTTCTGAAAAGTTCAATTGGACCAAGATTTTTCTATGTTCCCGAAGGCCTACAGCTACAACTCCGCTACCAGATTGTAGCACTCCGAAAGTTACATCGAATGAGCCTATCGGCGTATTCCTAGGTATTGTAGTTTAGGAGATATTGACAGATTTAGACATTTTTGGGGGTATGAAAATTTCTGAAAAGTTCAATTGGACCAAGATTTTTCTATGTTCCCGAAGGCCTACAGCTACAACTCCGCTACCAGATTGTAGCACTCCGAAAGTTACATCGAATGAGCCTATCGGCGTATTCCTAGGTATTGTAGTTTAGGAGATATTGACAGATTTAGACATTTTTGGGGGTATGAAAATTTCTGAAAAGTTCAATTGGAAGATTTTTCTATGTTCCCGAAGGCCTACAGCTACAACTCCGCTACCAGATTGTAGCACTCCGAAAGTTACATCGAATGAGCCTATCGGCGTATTCCTAGGTATTGTAGTTTAGGAGATATTGACAGATTTAGACATTTTTGGGGGTATGAAAATTTCTGAAAAGTTCAATTGGACCAAGATTTTTCTATGTTCCCGAAGGCCTACAGCTACAACTCCGCTACCAGATTGTAGCACTCCGAAAGTTACATCGAATGAGCCTATCGGCGTATTCCTAGGTATTGTAGTTTAGGAGATATTGACAGATTTAGACATTTTTGGGGGTATGAAAATTTCTGAAAAGTTCAATTGGACCAAGATTTTTCTATGTTCCCGAAGGCCTACAGCTACAACTCCGCTACCAGATTGTAGCACTCCGAAAGTTACATCGAATGAGCCTATCGGCGTATTCCTAGGTATTGTAGTTTAGGAGATATTGACAGATTTAGACATTTTTGGGGGTATGAAAATTTCTGAAAAGTTCAATTGGACCAAGATTTTTCTATGTTCCCGAAGGCCTACAGCTACAACTCCGCTACCAGATTGTAGCACTCCGAAAGTTACATCGAATGAGCCTATCGGCGTATTCCTAGGTATTGTAGTTTAGGAGATATTGACAGATTTAGACATTTTTGGGGGTATGAAAATTTCTGAAAAGTTCAATTGGACCAAGATTTTTCTATGTTCCCGAAGGCCTACAGCTACAACTCCGCTACCAGATTGTAGCACTCCGAAAGTTACATCGAATGAGCCTATCGGCGTATTCCTAGGTATTGTAGTTTAGGAGATATTGACAGATTTAGACATTTTTGGGGGTATGAAAATTTCTGAAAAGTTCAATTGGACCAAGATTTTTCTATGTTCCCGAAGGCCTACAGCTACAACTCCGCTACCAGATTGTAGCACTCCGAAAGTTACATCGAATGAGCCTATCGGCGTATTCCTAGGTATTGTAGTTTAGGAGATATTGACAGATTTAGACATTTTTGGGGGTATGAAAATTTCTGAAAAGTTCAATTGGACCAAGATTTTTCTATGTTCCCGAAGGCCTACAGCTACAACTCCGCTACCAGATTGTAGCACTCCGAAAGTTACATCGAATGAGCCTATCGGCGTATTCCTAGGTATTGTAGTTTAGGAGATATTGACAGATTTAGACATTTTTGGGGGTATGAAAATTTCTGAAAAGTTCAATTGGACCAAGATTTTTCTATGTTCCCGAAGGCCTACAGCTACAACTCCGCTACCAGATTGTAGCACTCCGAAAGTTACATCGAATGAGCCTATCGGCGTATTCCTAGGTATTGTAGTTTAGGAGATATTGACAGATTTAGACATTTTTGGGGGTATGAAAATTTCTGAAAAGTTCAATTGGACCAAGATTTTTCTATGTTCCCGAAGGCCTACAGCTACAACTCCGCTACCAGATTGTAGCACTCCGAAAGTTACATCGAATGAGCCTATCGGCGTATTCCTAGGTATTGTAGTTTAGGAGATATTGACAGATTTAGACATTTTTGGGGGTATGAAAATTTCTGAAAAGTTCAATTGGACCAAGATTTTTCTATGTTCCCGAAGGCCTACAGCTACAACTCCGCTACCAGATTGTAGCACTCCGAAAGTTACATCGAATGAGCCTATCGGCGTATTCCTAGGTATTGTAGTTTAGGAGATATTGACAGATTTAGACATTTTTGGGGGTATGAAAATTTCTGAAAAGTTCAATTGGACCAAGATTTTTCTATGTTCCCGAAGGCCTACAGCTACAACTCCGCTACCAGATTGTAGCACTCCGAAAGTTACATCGAATGAGCCTATCGGCGTATTCCTAGGTATTGTAGTTTAGGAGATATTGACAGATTTAGACATTTTTGGGGGTATGAAAATTTCTGAAAAGTTCAATTGGACCAAGATTTTTCTATGTTCCCGAAGGCCTACAGCTACAACTCCGCTACCAGATTGTAGCACTCCGAAAGTTACATCGAATGAGCCTATCGGCGTATTCCTAGGTATTGTAGTTTAGGAGATATTGACAGATTTAGACATTTTTGGGGGTATGAAAATTTCTGAAAAGTTCAATTGGACCAAGATTTTTCTATGTTCCCGAAGGCCTACAGCTACAACTCCGCTACCAGATTGTAGCACTCCGAAAGTTACATCGAATGAGCCTATCGGCGTATTCCTAGGTATTGTAGTTTAGGAGATATTGACAGATTTAGACATTTTTGGGGGTATGAAAATTTCTGAAAAGTTCAATTGGACCAAGATTTTTCTATGTTCCCGAAGGCCTACAGCTACAACTCCGCTACCAGATTGTAGCACTCCGAAAGTTACATCGAATGAGCCTATCGGCGTATTCCTAGGTATTGTAGTTTAGGAGATATTGACAGATTTAGACATTTTTGGGGGTATGAAAATTTCTGAAAAGTTCAATTGGACCAAGATTTTTCTATGTTCCCGAAGGCCTACAGCTACAACTCCGCTACCAGATTGTAGCACTCCGAAAGTTACATCGAATGAGCCTATCGGCGTATTCCTAGGTATTGTAGTTTAGGAGATATTGACAGATTTAGACATTTTTGGGGGTATGAAAATTTCTGAAAAGTTCAATTGGACCAAGATTTTTCTATGTTCCCGAAGGCCTACAGCTACAACTCCGCTACCAGATTGTAGCACTCCGAAAGTTACATCGAATGAGCCTATCGGCGTATTCCTAGGTATTGTAGTTTAGGAGATATTGACAGATTTAGACATTTTTGGGGGTATGAAAATTTCTGAAAAGTTCAATTGGACCAAGATTTTTCTATGTTCCCGAAGGCCTACAGCTACAACTCCGCTACCAGATTGTAGCACTCCGAAAGTTACATCGAATGAGCCTATCGGCGTATTCCTAGGTATTGTAGTTTAGGAGATATTGACAGATTTAGACATTTTTGGGGGTATGAAAATTTCTGAAAAGTTCAATTGGACCAAGATTTTTCTATGTTCCCGAAGGCCTACAGCTACAACTCCGCTACCAGATTGTAGCACTCCGAAAGTTACATCGAATGAGCCTATCGGCGTATTCCTAGGTATTGTAGTTTAGGAGATATTGACAGATTTAGACATTTTTGGGGGTATGAAAATTTCTGAAAAGTTCAATTGGACCAAGATTTTTCTATGTTCCCGAAGGCCTACAGCTACAACTCCGCTACCAGATTGTAGCACTCCGAAAGTTACATCGAATGAGCCTATCGGCGTATTCCTAGGTATTGTAGTTTAGGAGATATTGACAGATTTAGACATTTTTGGGGGTATGAAAATTTCTGAAAAGTTCAATTGGACCAAGATTTTTCTATGTTCCCGAAGGCCTACAGCTACAACTCCGCTACCAGATTGTAGCACTCCGAAAGTTACATCGAATGAGCCTATCGGCGTATTCCTAGGTATTGTAGTTTAGGAGATATTGACAGATTTAGACATTTTTGGGGGTATGAAAATTTCTGAAAAGTTCAATTGGACCAAGATTTTTCTATGTTCCCGAAGGCCTACAGCTACAACTCCGCTACCAGATTGTAGCACTCCGAAAGTTACATCGAATGAGCCTATCGGCGTATTCCTAGGTATTGTAGTTTAGGAGATATTGACAGATTTAGACATTTTTGGGGGTATGAAAATTTCTGAAAAGTTCAATTGGACCAAGATTTTTCTATGTTCCCGAAGGCCTACAGCTACAACTCCGCTACCAGATTGTAGCACTCCGAAAGTTACATCGAATGAGCCTATCGGCGTATTCCTAGGTATTGTAGTTTAGGAGATATTGACAGATTTAGACATTTTTGGGGGTATGAAAATTTCTGAAAAGTTCAATTGGACCAAGATTTTTCTATGTTCCCGAAGGCCTACAGCTACAACTCCGCTACCAGATTGTAGCACTCCGAAAGTTACATCGAATGAGCCTATCGGCGTATTCCTAGGTATTGTAGTTTAGGAGATATTGACAGATTTAGACATTTTTGGGGGTATGAAAATTTCTGAAAAGTTCAATTGGACCAAGATTTTTCTATGTTCCCGAAGGCCTACAGCTACAACTCCGCTACCAGATTGTAGCACTCCGAAAGTTACATCGAATGAGCCTATCGGCGTATTCCTAGGTATTGTAGTTTAGGAGATATTGACAGATTTAGACATTTTTGGGGGTATGAAAATTTCTGAAAAGTTCAATTGGACCAAGATTTTTCTATGTTCCCGAAGGCCTACAGCTACAACTCCGCTACCAGATTGTAGCACTCCGAAAGTTACATCGAATGAGCCTATCGGCGTATTCCTAGGTATTGTAGTTTAGGAGATATTGACAGATTTAGACATTTTTGGGGGTATGAAAATTTCTGAAAAGTTCAATTGGACCAAGATTTTTCTATGTTCCCGAAGG
Source organism: Botryllus schlosseri (assembly GCF_051294905.1). Classification (NCBI taxonomy): domain Eukaryota; kingdom Metazoa; phylum Chordata; class Ascidiacea; order Stolidobranchia; family Styelidae; genus Botryllus; species Botryllus schlosseri. The sequence goes on from NW_027648660.1 coordinate 5,567, forward strand.
CCTACAGCTACAACTCCGCTACCAGATTGTAGCACTCCGAAAGTTACATCGAATGAGCCTATCGGCGTATTCCTAGGTATTGTAGTTTAGGAGATATTGACAGATTTAGACATTTTTGGGGGTATGAAAATTTCTGAAAAGTTCAATTGGACCAAGATTTTTCTATGTTCCCGAAGGCCTACAGCTACAACTCCGCTACCAGATTGTAGCACTCCGAAAGTTACATCGAATGAGCCTATCGGCGTATTCCTAGGTATTGTAGTTTAGGAGATATTGACAGATTTAGACATTTTTGGGGGTATGAAAATTTCTGAAAAGTTCAATTGGACCAAGATTTTTCTATGTTCCCGAAGGCCTACAGCTACAACTCCGCTACCAGATTGTAGCACTCCGAAAGTTACATCGAATGAGCCTATCGGCGTATTCCTAGGTATTGTAGTTTAGGAGATATTGACAGATTTAGACATTTTTGGGGGTATGAAAATTTCTGAAAAGTTCAATTGGACCAAGATTTTTCTATGTTCCCGAAGGCCTACAGCTACAACTCCGCTACCAGATTGTAGCACTCCGAAAGTTACATCGAATGAGCCTATCGGCGTATTCCTAGGTATTGTAGTTTAGGAGATATTGACAGATTTAGACATTTTTGGGGGTATGAAAATTTCTGAAAAGTTCAATTGGACCAAGATTTTTCTATGTTCCCGAAGGCCTACAGCTACAACTCCGCTACCAGATTGTAGCACTCCGAAAGTTACATCGAATGAGCCTATCGGCGTATTCCTAGGTATTGTAGTTTAGGAGATATTGACAGATTTAGACATTTTTGGGGGTATGAAAATTTCTGAAAAGTTCAATTGGACCAAGATTTTTCTATGTTCCCGAAGGCCTACAGCTACAACTCCGCTACCAGATTGTAGCACTCCGAAAGTTACATCGAATGAGCCTATCGGCGTATTCCTAGGTATTGTAGTTTAGGAGATATTGACAGATTTAGACATTTTTGGGGGTATGAAAATTTCTGAAAAGTTCAATTGGACCAAGATTTTTCTATGTTCCCGAAGGCCTACAGCTACAACTCCGCTACCAGATTGTAGCACTCCGAAAGTTACATCGAATGAGCCTATCGGCGTATTCCTAGGTATTGTAGTTTAGGAGATATTGACAGATTTAGACATTTTTGGGGGTATGAAAATTTCTGAAAAGTTCAATTGGACCAAGATTTTTCTATGTTCCCGAAGGCCTACAGCTACAACTCCGCTACCAGATTGTAGCACTCCGAAAGTTACATCGAATGAGCCTATCGGCGTATTCCTAGGTATTGTAGTTTAGGAGATATTGACAGATTTAGACATTTTTGGGGGTATGAAAATTTCTGAAAAGTTCAATTGGACCAAGATTTTTCTATGTTCCCGAAGGCCTACAGCTACAACTCCGCTACCAGATTGTAGCACTCCGAAAGTTACATCGAATGAGCCTATCGGCGTATTCCTAGGTATTGTAGTTTAGGAGATATTGACAGATTTAGACATTTTTGGGGGTATGAAAATTTCTGAAAAGTTCAATTGGACCAAGATTTTTCTATGTTCCCGAAGGCCTACAGCTACAACTCCGCTACCAGATTGTAGCACTCCGAAAGTTACATCGAATGAGCCTATCGGCGTATTCCTAGGTATTGTAGTTTAGGAGATATTGACAGATTTAGACATTTTTGGGGGTATGAAAATTTCTGAAAAGTTCAATTGGACCAAGATTTTTCTATGTTCCCGAAGGCCTACAGCTACAACTCCGCTACCAGATTGTAGCACTCCGAAAGTTACATCGAATGAGCCTATCGGCGTATTCCTAGGTATTGTAGTTTAGGAGATATTGACAGATTTAGACATTTTTGGGGGTATGAAAATTTCTGAAAAGTTCAATTGGACCAAGATTTTTCTATGTTCCCGAAGGCCTACAGCTACAACTCCGCTACCAGATTGTAGCACTCCGAAAGTTACATCGAATGAGCCTATCGGCGTATTCCTAGGTATTGTAGTTTAGGAGATATTGACAGATTTAGACATTTTTGGGGGTATGAAAATTTCTGAAAAGTTCAATTGGACCAAGATTTTTCTATGTTCCCGAAGGCCTACAGCTACAACTCCGCTACCAGATTGTAGCACTCCGAAAGTTACATCGAATGAGCCTATCGGCGTATTCCTAGGTATTGTAGTTTAGGAGATATTGACAGATTTAGACATTTTTGGGGGTATGAAAATTTCTGAAAAGTTCAATTGGACCAAGATTTTTCTATGTTCCCGAAGGCCTACAGCTACAACTCCGCTACCAGATTGTAGCACTCCGAAAGTTACATCGAATGAGCCTATCGGCGTATTCCTAGGTATTGTAGTTTAGGAGATATTGACAGATTTAGACATTTTTGGGGGTATGAAAATTTCTGAAAAGTTCAATTGGACCAAGATTTTTCTATGTTCCCGAAGGCCTACAGCTACAACTCCGCTACCAGATTGTAGCACTCCGAAAGTTACATCGAATGAGCCTATCGGCGTATTCCTAGGTATTGTAGTTTAGGAGATATTGACAGATTTAGACATTTTTGGGGGTATGAAAATTTCTGAAAAGTTCAATTGGACCAAGATTTTTCTATGTTCCCGAAGGCCTACAGCTACAACTCCGCTACCAGATTGTAGCACTCCGAAAGTTACATCGAATGAGCCTATCGGCGTATTCCTAGGTATTGTAGTTTAGGAGATATTGACAGATTTAGACATTTTTGGGGGTATGAAAATTTCTGAAAAGTTCAATTGGACCAAGATTTTTCTATGTTCCCGAAGGCCTACAGCTACAACTCCGCTACCAGATTGTAGCACTCCGAAAGTTACATCGAATGAGCCTATCGGCGTATTCCTAGGTATTGTAGTTTAGGAGATATTGACAGATTTAGACATTTTTGGGGGTATGAAAATTTCTGAAAAGTTCAATTGGACCAAGATTTTTCTATGTTCCCGAAGGCCTACAGCTACAACTCCGCTACCAGATTGTAGCACTCCGAAAGTTACATCGAATGAGCCTATCGGCGTATTCCTAGGTATTGTAGTTTAGGAGATATTGACAGATTTAGACATTTTTGGGGGTATGAAAATTTCTGAAAAGTTCAATTGGACCAAGATTTTTCTATGTTCCCGAAGGCCTACAGCTACAACTCCGCTACCAGATTGTAGCACTCCGAAAGTTACATCGAATGAGCCTATCGGCGTATTCCTAGGTATTGTAGTTTAGGAGATATTGACAGATTTAGACATTTTTGGGGGTATGAAAATTTCTGAAAAGTTCAATTGGACCAAGATTTTTCTATGTTCCCGAAGGCCTACAGCTACAACTCCGCTACCAGATTGTAGCACTCCGAAAGTTACATCGAATGAGCCTATCGGCGTATTCCTAGGTATTGTAGTTTAGGAGATATTGACAGATTTAGACATTTTTGGGGGTATGAAAATTTCTGAAAAGTTCAATTGGACCAAGATTTTTCTATGTTCCCGAAGGCCTACAGCTACAACTCCGCTACCAGATTGTAGCACTCCGAAAGTTACATCGAATGAGCCTATCGGCGTATTCCTAGGTATTGTAGTTTAGGAGATATTGACAGATTTAGACATTTTTGGGGGTATGAAAATTTCTGAAAAGTTCAATTGGACCAAGATTTTTCTATGTTCCCGAAGGCCTACAGCTACAACTCCGCTACCAGATTGTAGCACTCCGAAAGTTACATCGAATGAGCCTATCGGCGTATTCCTAGGTATTGTAGTTTAGGAGATATTGACAGATTTAGACATTTTTGGGGGTATGAAAATTTCTGAAAAGTTCAATTGGACCAAGATTTTTCTATGTTCCCGAAGGCCTACAGCTACAACTCCGCTACCAGATTGTAGCACTCCGAAAGTTACATCGAATGAGCCTATCGGCGTATTCCTAGGTATTGTAGTTTAGGAGATATTGACAGATTTAGACATTTTTGGGGGTATGAAAATTTCTGAAAAGTTCAATTGGACCAAGATTTTTCTATGTTCCCGAAGGCCTACAGCTACAACTCCGCTACCAGATTGTAGCACTCCGAAAGTTACATCGAATGAGCCTATCGGCGTATTCCTAGGTATTGTAGTTTAGGAGATATTGACAGATTTAGACATTTTTGGGGGTATGAAAATTTCTGAAAAGTTCAATTGGACCAAGATTTTTCTATGTTCCCGAAGGCCTACAGCTACAACTCCGCTACCAGATTGTAGCACTCCGAAAGTTACATCGAATGAGCCTATCGGCGTATTCCTAGGTATTGTAGTTTAGGAGATATTGACAGATTTAGACATTTTTGGGGGTATGAAAATTTCTGAAAAGTTCAATTGGACCAAGATTTTTCTATGTTCCCGAAGGCCTACAGCTACAACTCCGCTACCAGATTGTAGCACTCCGAAAGTTACATCGAATGAGCCTATCGGCGTATTCCTAGGTATTGTAGTTTAGGAGATATTGACAGATTTAGACATTTTTGGGGGTATGAAAATTTCTGAAAAGTTCAATTGGACCAAGATTTTTCTATGTTCCCGAAGGCCTACAGCTACAACTCCGCTACCAGATTGTAGCACTCCGAAAGTTACATCGAATGAGCCTATCGGCGTATTCCTAGGTATTGTAGTTTAGGAGATATTGACAGATTTAGACATTTTTGGGGGTATGAAAATTTCTGAAAAGTTCAATTGGACCAAGATTTTTCTATGTTCCCGAAGGCCTACAGCTACAACTCCGCTACCAGATTGTAGCACTCCGAAAGTTACATCGAATGAGCCTATCGGCGTATTCCTAGGTATTGTAGTTTAGGAGATATTGACAGATTTAGACATTTTTGGGGGTATGAAAATTTCTGAAAAGTTCAATTGGACCAAGATTTTTCTATGTTCCCGAAGGCCTACAGCTACAACTCCGCTACTACCAGATTGTAGCACTCCGAAAGTTACATCGAATGAGCCTATCGGCGTATTCCTAGGTATTGTAGTTTAGGAGATATTGACAGATTTAGACATTTTTGGGGGTATGAAAATTTCTGAAAAGTTCAATTGGACCAAGATTTTTCTATGTTCCCGAAGGCCTACAGCTACAACTCCGCTACCAGATTGTAGCACTCCGAAAGTTACATCGAATGAGCCTATCGGCGTATTCCTAGGTATTGTAGTTTAGGAGATATTGACAGATTTAGACATTTTTGGGGGTATGAAAATTTCTGAAAAGTTCAATTGGACCAAGATTTTTCTATGTTCCCGAAGGCCTACAGCTACAACTCCGCTACCAGATTGTAGCACTCCGAAAGTTACATCGAATGAGCCTATCGGCGTATTCCTAGGTATTGTAGTTTAGGAGATATTGACAGATTTAGACATTTTTGGGGGTATGAAAATTTCTGAAAAGTTCAATTGGACCAAGATTTTTCTATGTTCCCGAAGGCCTACAGCTACAACGCCGCTACCAGATTGTAGCACTCCGAAAGTTACATCGAATGAGCCTATCGGCGTATTCCTAGGTATTGTAGTTTAGGAGATATTGACAGATTTAGACATTTTTGGGGGTATGAAAATTTCTGAAAAGTTCAATTGGACCAAGATTTTTCTATGTTCCCGAAGGCCTACAGCTACAACTCCGCTACCAGATTGTAGCACTCCGAAAGTTACATCGAATGAGCCTATCGGCGTATTCCTAGGTATTGTAGTTTAGGAGATATTGACAGATTTAGACATTTTTGGGGGTATGAAAATTTCTGAAAAGTTCAATTGGACCAAGATTTTTCTATGTTCCCGAAGGCCTACAGCTACAACTCCGCTACCAGATTGTAGCACTCCGAAAGTTACATCGAATGAGCCTATCGGCGTATTCCTAGGTATTGTAGTTTAGGAGATATTGACAGATTTAGACATTTTTGGGGGTATGAAAATTTCTGAAAAGTTCAATTGGACCAAGATTTTTCTATGTTCCCGAAGGCCTACAGCTACAACTCCGCTACCAGATTGTAGCACTCCGAAAGTTACATCGAATGAGCCTATCGGCGTATTCCTAGGTATTGTAGTTTAGGAGATATTGACAGATTTAGACATTTTTGGGGGTATGAAAATTTCTGAAAAGTTCAATTGGACCAAGATTTTTCTATGTTCCCGAAGGCCTACAGCTACAACTCCGCTACCAGATTGTAGCACTCCGAAAGTTACATCGAATGAGCCTATCGGCGTATTCCTAGGTATTGTAGTTTAGGAGATATTGACAGATTTAGACATTTTTGGGGGTATGAAAATTTCTGAAAAGTTCAATTGGACCAAGATTTTTCTATGTTCCCGAAGGCCTACAGCTACAACTCCGCTACCAGATTGTAGCACTCCGAAAGTTACATCGAATGAGCCTATCGGCGTATTCCTAGGTATTGTAGTTTAGGAGATATTGACAGATTTAGACATTTTTGGGGGTATGAAAATTTCTGAAAAGTTCAATTGGACCAAGATTTTTCTATGTTCCCGAAGGCCTACAGCTACAACTCCGCTACCAGATTGTAGCACTCCGAAAGTTACATCGAATGAGCCTATCGGCGTATTCCTAGGTATTGTAGTTTAGGAGATATTGACAGATTTAGACATTTTTGGGGGTATGAAAATTTCTGAAAAGTTCAATTGGACCAAGATTTTTCTATGTTCCCGAAGGCCTACAGCTACAACTCCGCTACCAGATTGTAGCACTCCGAAAGTTACATCGAATGAGCCTATCGGCGTATTCCTAGGTATTGTAGTTTAGGAGATATTGACAGATTTAGACATTTTTGGGGGTATGAAAATTTCTGAAAAGTTCAATTGGACCAAGATTTTTCTATGTTCCCGAAGGCCTACAGCTACAACTCCGCTACCAGATTGTAGCACTCCGAAAGTTACATCGAATGAGCCTATCGGCGTATTCCTAGGTATTGTAGTTTAGGAGATATTGACAGATTTAGACATTTTTGGGGGTATGAAAATTTCTGAAAAGTTCAATTGGACCAAGATTTTTCTATGTTCCCGAAGGCCTACAGCTACAACTCCGCTACCAGATTGTAGCACTCCGAAAGTTACATCGAATGAGCCTATCGGCGTATTCCTAGGTATTGTAGTTTAGGAGATATTGACAGATTTAGACATTTTTGGGGGTATGAAAATTTCTGAAAAGTTCAATTGGACCAAGATTTTTCTATGTTCCCGAAGGCCTACAGCTACAACTCCGCTACCAGATTGTAGCACTCCGAAAGTTACATCGAATGAGCCTATCGGCGTATTCCTAGGTATTGTAGTTTAGGAGATATTGACAGATTTAGACATTTTTGGGGGTATGAAAATTTCTGAAAAGTTCAATTGGACCAAGATTTTTCTATGTTCCCGAAGGCCTACAGCTACAACTCCGCTACCAGATTGTAGCACTCCGAAAGTTACATCGAATGAGCCTATCGGCGTATTCCTAGGTATTGTAGTTTAGGAGATATTGACAGATTTAGACATTTTTGGGGGTATGAAAATTTCTGAAAAGTTCAATTGGACCAAGATTTTTCTATGTTCCCGAAGGCCTACAGCTACAACTCCGCTACCAGATTGTAGCACTCCGAAAGTTACATCGAATGAGCCTATCGGCGTATTCCTAGGTATTGTAGTTTAGGAGATATTGACAGATTTAGACATTTTTGGGGGTATGAAAATTTCTGAAAAGTTCAATTGGACCAAGATTTTTCTATGTTCCCGAAGGCCTACAGCTACAACTCCGCTACCAGATTGTAGCACTCCGAAAGTTACATCGAATGAGCCTATCGGCGTATTCCTAGGTATTGTAGTTTAGGAGATATTGACAGATTTAGACATTTTTGGGGGTATGAAAATTTCTGAAAAGTTCAATTGGACCAAGATTTTTCTATGTTCCCGAAGGCCTACAGCTACAACTCCGCTACCAGATTGTAGCACTCCGAAAGTTACATCGAATGAGCCTATCGGCGTATTCCTAGGTATTGTAGTTTAGGAGATATTGACAGATTTAGACATTTTTGGGGGTATGAAAATTTCTGAAAAGTTCAATTGGACCAAGATTTTTCTATGTTCCCGAAGGCCTACAGCTACAACTCCGCTACCAGATTGTAGCACTCCGAAAGTTACATCGAATGAGCCTATCGGCGTATTCCTAGGTATTGTAGTTTAGGAGATATTGACAGATTTAGACATTTTTGGGGGTATGAAAATTTCTGAAAAGTTCAATTGGACCAAGATTTTTCTATGTTCCCGAAGGCCTACAGCTACAACTCCGCTACCAGATTGTAGCACTCCGAAAGTTACATCGAATGAGCCTATCGGCGTATTCCTAGGTATTGTAGTTTAGGAGATATTGACAGATTTAGACATTTTTGGGGGTATGAAAATTTCTGAAAAGTTCAATTGGACCAAGATTTTTCTATGTTCCCGAAGGCCTACAGCTACAACTCCGCTACCAGATTGTAGCACTCCGAAAGTTACATCGAATGAGCCTATCGGCGTATTCCTAGGTATTGTAGTTTAGGAGATATTGACAGATTTAGACATTTTTGGGGGTATGAAAATTTCTGAAAAGTTTAATTGGACCAAGATTTTTCTATGTTCCCGAAGGCCTACAGCTACAACTCCGCTACCAGATTGTAGCACTCCGAAAGTTACATCGAATGAGCCTATCGGCGTATTCCTAGGTATTGTAGTTTAGGAGATATTGACAGATTTAGACATTTTTGGGGGTATGAAAATTTCTGAAAAGTTCAATTGGACCAAGATTTTTCTATGTTCCCGAAGGCCTACAGCTACAACTCCGCTACCAGATTGTAGCACTCCGAAAGTTACATCGAATGAGCCTATCGGCGTATTCCTAGGTATTGTAGTTTAGGAGATATTGACAGATTTAGACATTTTTGGGGGTATGAAAATTTCTGAAAAGTTCAATTGGACCAAGATTTTTCTATGTTCCCGAAGGCCTACAGCTACAACTCCGCTACCAGATTGTAGCACTCCGAAAGTTACATCGAATGAGCCTATCGGCGTATTCCTAGGTATTGTAGTTTAGGAGATATTGACAGATTTAGACATTTTTGGGGGTATGAAAATTTCTGAAAAGTTCAATTGGACCAAGATTTTTCTATGTTCCCGAAGGCCTACAGCTACAACTCCGCTACCAGATTGTAGCACTCCGAAAGTTACATCGAATGAGCCTATCGGCGTATTCCTAGGTATTGTAGTTTAGGAGATATTGACAGATTTAGACATTTTTGGGGGTATGAAAATTTCTGAAAAGTTCAATTGGACCAAGATTTTTCTATGTTCCCGAAGGCCTACAGCTACAACTCCGCTACCAGATTGTAGCACTCCGAAAGTTACATCGAATGAGCCTATCGGCGTATTCCTAGGTATTGTAGTTTAGGAGATATTGACAGATTTAGACATTTTTGGGGGTATGAAAATTTCTGAAAAGTTCAATTGGACCAAGATTTTTCTATGTTCCCGAAGGCCTACAGCTACAACTCCGCTACCAGATTGTAGCACTCCGAAAGTTACATCGAATGAGCCTATCGGCGTATTCCTAGGTATTGTAGTTTAGGAGATATTGACAGATTTAGACATTTTTGGGGGTATGAAAATTTCTGAAAAGTTCAATTGGACCAAGATTTTTCTATGTTCCCGAAGGCCTACAGCTACAACTCCGCTACCAGATTGTAGCACTCCGAAAGTTACATCGAATGAGCCTATCGGCGTATTCCTAGGTATTGTAGTTTAGGAGATATTGACAGATTTAGACATTTTTGGGGGTATGAAAATTTCTGAAAAGTTCAATTGGACCAAGATTTTTCTATGTTCCCGAAGGCCTACAGCTACAACTCCGCTACCAGATTGTAGCACTCCGAAAGTTACATCGAATGAGCCTATCGGCGTATTCCTAGGCATTGTAGTTTAGGAGATATTGACAGATTTAGACATTTTTGGGGGTATGAAAATTTCTGAAAAGTTCAATTGGACCAAGATTTTTCTATGTTCCCGAAGGCCTACAGCTACAACTCCGCTACCAGATTGTAGCACTCCGAAAGTTACATCGAATGAGCCTATCGGCGTATTCCTAGGTATTGTAGTTTAGGAGATATTGACAGATTTAGACATTTTTGGGGGTATGAAAATTTCTGAAAAGTTCAATTGGACCAAGATTTTTCTATGTTCCCGAAGGCCTACAGCTACAACTCCGCTACCAGATTGTAGCACTCCGAAAGTTACATCGAATGAGCCTATCGGCGTATTCCTAGGTATTGTAGTTTAGGAGATATTGACAGATTTAGACATTTTTGGGGGTATGAAAATTTCTGAAAAGTTCAATTGGATAAAGATTTTTCTATGTTCCCGAAGGCCTACAGCTACAACTCCGCTACCAGATTGTAGCACTCCGAAAGTAACATCGAATGAGCCTATCGGCGTATTCCTAGGTATTGTAGTTTAGGAGATATTGACAGATTTAGACATTTTTGGGGGTATGAAAATTTCTGAAAAGTTCAATTGGACCAAGATTTTTCTATGTTCCCGAAGGCCTACAGCTACAACTCCGCTACCAGATTGTAGCACTCCGAAAGTTACATCGAATGAGCCTATCGGCGTATTCCTAGGTATTGTAGTTTAGGAGATATTGACAGATTTAGACATTTTTGGGGGTATGAAAATTTCTGAAAAGTTCAATTGGACCAAGATTTTTCTATGTTCCCGAAGGCCTACAGCTACAACTCCGCTACCAGATTGTAGCACTCCGAAAGTTACATCGAATGAGCCTATCGGCGTATTCCTAGGTATTGTAGTTTAGGAGATATTGACAGATTTAGACATTTTTGGGGGTATGAAAATTTCTGAAAAGTTCAATAGGACCAAGATTTTTCTATGTTCCCGAAGGCCTACAGCTACAACTCCGCTACCAGATTGTAGCACTCCGAAAGTTAAATCGAATGAGCCTATCGGCGTATTCCTAGGTATTGTAGTTTAGGAGATATTGACAGATTTAGACATTTTTGGGGGTATGAAAATTTCTGAAAAGTTCAATTGGACCAAGATTTTTCTATGTTCCCGAAGGCCTACAGCTACAACTCCGCTACCAGATTGTAGCACTCCGAAAGTTACATCGAATGAGCCTATCGGCGTATTCCTAGGTATTGTAGTTTAGGAGATATTGACAGATTTAGACATTTTTGGGGGTATGAAAATTTCTGAAAAGTTCAATTGGACCAAGATTTTTCTATGTTCCCGAAGGCCTACAGCTACAACTCCGCTACCAGATTGTAGCACTCCGAAAGTTACATCGAATGAGCCTATCGGCGTATTCCTAGGTATTGTAGTTTAGGAGATATTGACAGATTTAGACATTTTTGGGGGTATGAAAATTTCTGAAAAGTTCAATTGGGCCAAGATTTTTCTATGTTCCCGAAGGCCTACAGCTACAACTCCGCTACCAGATTGTAGCACTCCGAAAGTTACATCGAATGAGCCTATCGGCGTATTCCTAGGTATTGTAGTTTAGGAGATATTGACAGATTTAGACATTTTTGGGGGTATGAAAATTTCTGAAAAGTTCAATTGGACCAAGATTTTTCTATGTTCCCGAAGGCCTACAGCTACAACTCCGCTACCAGATTGTAGCACTCCGAAAGTTACATCGAATGAGCCTATCGGCGTATTCCTAGGTATTGTAGTTTAGGAGATATTGACAGATTTAGACATTTTTGGGGGTATGAAAATTTCTGAAAAGTTCAATTGGACCAAGATTTTTCTATGTTCCCGAAGGCCTACAGCTACAACTCCGCTACCAGATTGTAGCACTCCGAAAGTTACATCGAATGAGCCTATCGGCGTATTCCTAGGTATTGTAGTTTAGGAGATATTGACAGATTTAGACATTTTTGGGGGTATGAAAATTTCTGAAAAGTTCAATTGGACCAAGATTTTTCTATGTTCCCGAAGGCCTACAGCTACAACTCCGCTACCAGATTGTAGCACTCCGAAAGTTACATCGAATGAGCCTATCGGCGTATTCCTAGGTATTGTAGTTTAGGAGATATTGACAGATTTAGACATTTTTGGGGGTATGAAAATTTCTGAAAAGTTCAATTGGACCAAGATTTTTCTATGTTCCCGAAGGCCTACAGCTACAACTCCGCTACCAGATTGTAGCACTCCGAAAGTTACATCGAATGAGCCTATCGGCGTATTCCTAGGTATTGTAGTTTAGGAGATATTGACAGATTTAGACATTTTTGGGGGTATGAAAATTTCTGAAAAGTTCAATTGGACCAAGATTTTTCTATGTTCCCGAAGGCCTACAGCTACAACTCCGCTACCAGATTGTAGCACTCCGAAAGTTACATCGAATGAGCCTATCGGCGTATTCCTAGGTATTGTAGTTTAGGAGATATTGACAGATTTAGACATTTTTGGGGGTATGAAAATTTCTGAAAAGTTCAATTGGACCAAGATTTTTCTATGTTCCCGAAGGCCTACAGCTACAACTCCGCTACCAGATTGTAGCACTCCGAAAGTTACATCGAATGAGCCTATCGGCGTATTCCTAGGTATTGTAGTTTAGGAGATATTGACAGATTTAGACATTTTTGGGGGTATGAAAATTTCTGAAAAGTTCAATTGGACCAAGATTTTTCTATGTTCCCGAAGGCCTACAGCTACAACTCCGCTACCAGATTGTAGCACTCCGAAAGTTACATCGAATGAGCCTATCGGCGTATTCCTAGGTATTGTAGTTTAGGAGATATTGACAGATTTAGACATTTTTGGGGGTATGAAAATTTCTGAAAAGTTCAATTGGACCAAGATTTTTCTATGTTCCCGAAGGCCTACAGCTACAACTCCGCTACCAGATTGTAGCACTCCGAAAGTTACATCGAATGAGCCTATCGGCGTATTCCTAGGTATTGTAGTTTAGGAGATATTGACAGATTTAGACATTTTTGGGGGTATGAAAATTTCTGAAAAGTTCAATTGGACCAAGATTTTTCTATGTTCCCGAAGGCCTACAGCTACAACTCCGCTACCAGATTGTAGCACTCCGAAAGTTACATCGAATGAGCCTATCGGCGTATTCCTAGGTATTGTAGTTTAGGAGATATTGACAGATTTAGACATTTTTGGGGGTATGAAAATTTCTGAAAAGTTCAATTGGACCAAGATTTTTCTATGTTCCCGAAGGCCTACAGCTACAACTCCGCTACCAGATTGTAGCACTCCGAAAGTTACATCGAATGAGCCTATCGGCGTATTCCTAGGTATTGTAGTTTAGGAGATATTGACAGATTTAGACATTTTTGGGGGTATGAAAATTTCTGAAAAGTTCAATTGGACCAAGATTTTTCTATGTTCCCGAAGGCCTACAGCTACAACTCCGCTACCAGATTGTAGCACTCCGAAAGTTACATCGAATGAGCCTATCGGCGTATTCCTAGGTATTGTAGTTTAGGAGATATTGACAGATTTAGACATTTTTGGGGGTATGAAAATTTCTGAAAAGTTCAATTGGACCAAGATTTTTCTATGTTCCCGAAGGCCTACAGCTACAACTCCGCTACCAGATTGTAGCACTCCGAAAGTTACATCGAATGAGCCTATCGGCGTATTCCTAGGTATTGTAGTTTAGGAGATATTGACAGATTTAGACATTTTTGGGGGTATGAAAATTTCTGAAAAGTTCAATTGGACCAAGATTTTTCTATGTTCCCGAAGGCCTACAGCTACAACTCCGCTACCAGATTGTAGCACTCCGAAAGTTACATCGAATGAGCCTATCGGCGTATTCCTAGGTATTGTAGTTTAGGAGATATTGACAGATTTAGACATTTTTGGGGGTATGAAAATTTCTGAAAAGTTCAATTGGACCAAGATTTTTCTATGTTCCCGAAGGCCTACAGCTACAACTCCGCTACCAGATTGTAGCACTCCGAAAGTTACATCGAATGAGCCTATCGGCGTATTCCTAGGTATTGTAGTTTAGGAGATATTGACAGATTTAGACATTTTTGGGGGTATGAAAATTTCTGAAAAGTTCAATTGGACCAAGATTTTTCTATGTTCCCGAAGGCCTACAGCTACAACTCCGCTACCAGATTGTAGCACTCCGAAAGTTACATCGAATGAGCCTATCGGCGTATTCCTAGGTATTGTAGTTTAGGAGATATTGACAGATTTAGACATTTTTGGGGGTATGAAAATTTCTGAAAAGTTCAATTGGACCAAGATTTTTCTATGTTCCCGAAGGCCTACAGCTACAACTCCGCTACCAGATTGTAGCACTCCGAAAGTTACATCGAATGAGCCTATCGGCGTATTCCTAGGTATTGTAGTTTAGGAGATATTGACAGATTTAGACATTTTTGGGGGTATGAAAATTTCTGAAAAGTTCAATTGGACCAAGATTTTTCTATGTTCCCGAAGGCCTACAGCTACAACTCCGCTACCAGATTGTAGCACTCCGAAAGTTACATCGAATGAGCCTATCGGCGTATTCCTAGGTATTGTAGTTTAGGAGATATTGACAGATTTAGACATTTTTGGGGGTATGAAAATTTCTGAAAAGTTCAATTGGACCAAGATTTTTCTATGTTCCCGAAGGCCTACAGCTACAACTCCGCTACCAGATTGTAGCACTCCGAAAGTTACATCGAATGAGCCTATCGGCGTATTCCTAGGTATTGTAGTTTAGGAGATATTGACAGATTTAGACATTTTTGGGGGTATGAAAATTTCTGAAAAGTTCAATTGGACCAAGATTTTTCTATGTTCCCGAAGGCCTACAGCTACAACTCCGCTACCAGATTGTAGCACTCCGAAAGTTACATCGAATGAGCCTATCGGCGTATTCCTAGGTATTGTAGTTTAGGAGATATTGACAGATTTAGACATTTTTGGGGGTATGAAAATTTCTGAAAAGTTCAATTGGACCAAGATTTTTCTATGTTCCCGAAGGCCTACAGCTACAACTCCGCTACCAGATTGTAGCACTCCGAAAGTTACATCGAATGAGCCTATCGGCGTATTCCTAGGTATTGTAGTTTAGGAGATATTGACAGATTTAGACATTTTTGGGGGTATGAAAATTTCTGAAAAGTTCAATTGGACCAAGATTTTTCTATGTTCCCGAAGGCCTACAGCTACAACTCCGCTACCAGATTGTAGCACTCCGAAAGTTACATCGAATGAGCCTATCGGCGTATTCCTAGGTATTGTAGTTTAGGAGATATTGACAGATTTAGACATTTTTGGGGGTATGAAAATTTCTGAAAAGTTCAATTGGACCAAGATTTTTCTATGTTCCCGAAGGCCTACAGCTACAACTCCGCTACCAGATTGTAGCACTCCGAAAGTTACATCGAATGAGCCTATCGGCGTATTCCTAGGTATTGTAGTTTAGGAGATATTGACAGATTTAGACATTTTTGGGGGTATGAAAATTTCTGAAAAGTTCAATTGGACCAAGATTTTTCTATGTTCCCGAAGGCCTACAGCTACAACTCCGCTACCAGATTGTAGCACTCCGAAAGTTACATCGAATGAGCCTATCGGCGTATTCCTAGGTATTGTAGTTTAGGAGATATTGACAGATTTAGACATTTTTGGGGGTATGAAAATTTCTGAAAAGTTCAATTGGACCAAGATTTTTCTATGTTCCCGAAGGCCTACAGCTACAACTCCGCTACCAGATTGTAGCACTCCGAAAGTTACATCGAATGAGCCTATCGGCGTATTCCTAGGTATTGTAGTTTAGGAGATATTGACAGATTTAGACATTTTTGGGGGTATGAAAATTTCTGAAAAGTTCAATTGGACCAAGATTTTTCTATGTTCCCGAAGGCCTACAGCTACAACTCCGCTACCAGATTGTAGCACTCCGAAAGTTACATCGAATGAGCCTATCGGCGTATTCCTAGGTATTGTAGTTTAGGAGATATTGACAGATTTAGACATTTTTGGGGGTATGAAAATTTCTGAAAAGTTCAATTGGACCAAGATTTTTCTATGTTCCCGAAGGCCTACAGCTACAACTCCGCTACCAGATTGTAGCACTCCGAAAGTTACATCGAATGAGCCTATCGGCGTATTCCTAGGTATTGTAGTTTAGGAGATATTGACAGATTTAGACATTTTTGGGGGTATGAAAATTTCTGAAAAGTTCAATTGGACCAAGATTTTTCTATGTTCCCGAAGGCCTACAGCTACAACTCCGCTACCAGATTGTAGCACTCCGAAAGTTACATCGAATGAGCCTATCGGCGTATTCCTAGGTATTGTAGTTTAGGAGATATTGACAGATTTAGACATTTTTGGGGGTATGAAAATTTCTGAAAAGTTCAATTGGACCAAGATTTTTCTATGTTCCCGAAGGCCTACAGCTACAACTCCGCTACCAGATTGTAGCACTCCGAAAGTTACATCGAATGAGCCTATCGGCGTATTCCTAGGTATTGTAGTTTAGGAGATATTGACAGATTTAGACATTTTTGGGGGTATGAAAATTTCTGAAAAGTTCAATTGGACCAAGATTTTTCTATGTTCCCGAAGGCCTACAGCTACAACTCCGCTACCAGATTGTAGCACTCCGAAAGTTACATCGAATGAGCCTATCGGCGTATTCCTAGGTATTGTAGTTTAGGAGATATTGACAGATTTAGACATTTTTGGGGGTATGAAAATTTCTGAAAAGTTCAATTGGACCAAGATTTTTCTATGTTCCCGAAGGCCTACAGCTACAACTCCGCTACCAGATTGTAGCACTCCGAAAGTTACATCGAATGAGCCTATCGGCGTATTCCTAGGTATTGTAGTTTAGGAGATATTGACAGATTTAGACATTTTTGGGGGTATGAAAATTTCTGAAAAGTTCAATTGGACCAAGATTTTTCTATGTTCCCGAAGGCCTACAGCTACAACTCCGCTACCAGATTGTAGCACTCCGAAAGTTACATCGAATGAGCCTATCGGCGTATTCCTAGGTATTGTAGTTTAGGAGATATTGACAGATTTAGACATTTTTGGGGGTATGAAAATTTCTGAAAAGTTCAATTGGACCAAGATTTTTCTATGTTCCCGAAGGCCTACAGCTACAACTCCGCTACCAGATTGTAGCACTCCGAAAGTTACATCGAATGAGCCTATCGGCGTATTCCTAGGTATTGTAGTTTAGGAGATATTGACAGATTTAGACATTTTTGGGGGTATGAAAATTTCTGAAAAGTTCAATTGGACCAAGATTTTTCTATGTTCCCGAAGGCCTACAGCTACAACTCCGCTACCAGATTGTAGCACTCCGAAAGTTACATCGAATGAGCCTATCGGCGTATTCCTAGGTATTGTAGTTTAGGAGATATTGACAGATTTAGACATTTTTGGGGGTATGAAAATTTCTGAAAAGTTCAATTGGACCAAGATTTTTCTATGTTCCCGAAGGCCTACAGCTACAACTCCGCTACCAGATTGTAGCACTCCGAAAGTTACATCGAATGAGCCTATCGGCGTATTCCTAGGTATTGTAGTTTAGGAGATATTGACAGATTTAGACATTTTTGGGGGTATGAAAATTTCTGAAAAGTTCAATTGGACCAAGATTTTTCTATGTTCCCGAAGGCCTACAGCTACAACTCCGCTACCAGATTGTAGCACTCCGAAAGTTACATCGAATGAGCCTATCGGCGTATTCCTAGGTATTGTAGTTTAGGAGATATTGACAGATTTAGACATTTTTGGGGGTATGAAAATTTCTGAAAAGTTCAATTGGACCAAGATTTTTCTATGTTCCCGAAGGCCTACAGCTACAACTCCGCTACCAGATTGTAGCACTCCGAAAGTTACATCGAATGAGCCTATCGGCGTATTCCTAGGTATTGTAGTTTAGGAGATATTGACAGATTTAGACATTTTTGGGGGTATGAAAATTTCTGAAAAGTTCAATTGGACCAAGATTTTTCTATGTTCCCGAAGGCCTACAGCTACAACTCCGCTACCAGATTGTAGCACTCCGAAAGTTACATCGAATGAGCCTATCGGCGTATTCCTAGGTATTGTAGTTTAGGAGATATTGACAGATTTAGACATTTTTGGGGGTATGAAAATTTCTGAAAAGTTCAATTGGACCAAGATTTTTCTATGTTCCCGAAGGCCTACAGCTACAACTCCGCTACCAGATTGTAGCACTCCGAAAGTTACATCGAATGAGCCTATCGGCGTATTCCTAGGTATTGTAGTTTAGGAGATATTGACAGATTTAGACATTTTTGGGGGTATGAAAATTTCTGAAAAGTTCAATTGGACCAAGATTTTTCTATGTTCCCGAAGGCCTACAGCTACAACTCCGCTACCAGATTGTAGCACTCCGAAAGTTACATCGAATGAGCCTATCGGCGTATTCCTAGGTATTGTAGTTTAGGAGATATTGACAGATTTAGACATTTTTGGGGGTATGAAAATTTCTGAAAAGTTCAATTGGACCAAGATTTTTCTATGTTCCCGAAGGCCTACAGCTACAACTCCGCTACCAGATTGTAGCACTCCGAAAGTTACATCGAATGAGCCTATCGGCGTATTCCTAGGTATTGTAGTTTAGGAGATATTGACAGATTTAGACATTTTTGGGGGTATGAAAATTTCTGAAAAGTTCAATTGGACCAAGATTTTTCTATGTTCCCGAAGGCCTACAGCTACAACTCCGCTACCAGATTGTAGCACTCCGAAAGTTACATCGAATGAGCCTATCGGCGTATTCCTAGGTATTGTAGTTTAGGAGATATTGACAGATTTAGACATTTTTGGGGGTATGAAAATTTCTGAAAAGTTCAATTGGACCAAGATTTTTCTATGTTCCCGAAGGCCTACAGCTACAACTCCGCTACCAGATTGTAGCACTCCGAAAGTTACATCGAATGAGCCTATCGGCGTATTCCTAGGTATTGTAGTTTAGGAGATATTGACAGATTTAGACATTTTTGGGGGTATGAAAATTTCTGAAAAGTTCAATTGGACCAAGATTTTTCTATGTTCCCGAAGGCCTACAGCTACAACTCCGCTACCAGATTGTAGCACTCCGAAAGTTACATCGAATGAGCCTATCGGCGTATTCCTAGGTATTGTAGTTTAGGAGATATTGACAGATTTAGACATTTTTGGGGGTATGAAAATTTCTGAAAAGTTCAATTGGACCAAGATTTTTCTATGTTCCCGAAGGCCTACAGCTACAACTCCGCTACCAGATTGTAGCACTCCGAAAGTTACATCGAATGAGCCTATCGGCGTATTCCTAGGTATTGTAGTTTAGGAGATATTGACAGATTTAGACATTTTTGGGGGTATGAAAATTTCTGAAAAGTTCAATTGGACCAAGATTTTTCTATGTTCCCGAAGGCCTACAGCTACAACTCCGCTACCAGATTGTAGCACTCCGAAAGTTACATCGAATGAGCCTATCGGCGTATTCCTAGGTATTGTAGTTTAGGAGATATTGACAGATTTAGACATTTTTGGGGGTATGAAAATTTCTGAAAAGTTCAATTGGACCAAGATTTTTCTATGTTCCCGAAGGCCTACAGCTACAACTCCGCTACCAGATTGTAGCACTCCGAAAGTTACATCGAATGAGCCTATCGGCGTATTCCTAGGTATTGTAGTTTAGGAGATATTGACAGATTTAGACATTTTTGGGGGTATGAAAATTTCTGAAAAGTTCAATTGGACCAAGATTTTTCTATGTTCCCGAAGGCCTACAGCTACAACTCCGCTACCAGATTGTAGCACTCCGAAAGTTACATCGAATGAGCCTATCGGCGTATTCCTAGGTATTGTAGTTTAGGAGATATTGACAGATTTAGACATTTTTAGGGGTATGAAAATTTCTGAAAAGTTCAATTGGACCAAGATTTTTCTATGTTCCCGAAGGCCTACAGCTACAACTCCGCTACCAGATTGTAGCACTCCGAAAGTTACATCGAATGAGCCTATCGGCGTATTCCTAGGTATTGTAGTTTAGGAGATATTGACAGATTTAGACATTTTTGGGGGTATGAAAATTTCTGAAAAGTTCAATTGGACCAAGATTTTTCTATGTTCCCGAAGGCCTACAGCTACAACTCCGCTACCAGATTGTAGCACTCCGAAAGTTACATCGAATGAGCCTATCGGCGTATTCCTAGGTATTGTAGTTTAGGAGATATTGACAGATTTAGACATTTTTGGGGGTATGAAAATTTCTGAAAAGTTCAATTGGACCAAGATTTTTCTATGTTCCCGAAGGCCTACAGCTACAACTCCGCTACCAGATTGTAGCACTCCGAAAGTTACATCGAATGAGCCTATCGGCGTATTCCTAGGTATTGTAGTTTAGGAGATATTGACAGATTTAGACATTTTTGGGGGTATGAAAATTTCTGAAAAGTTCAATTGGACCAAGATTTTTCTATGTTCCCGAAGGCCTACAGCTACAACTCCGCTACCAGATTGTAGCACTCCGAAAGTTACATCGAATGAGCCTATCGGCGTATTCCTAGGTATTGTAGTTTAGGAGATATTGACAGATTTAGACATTTTTGGGGGTATGAAAATTTCTGAAAAGTTCAATTGGACCAAGATTTTTCTATGTTCCCGAAGGCCTACAGCTACAACTCCGCTACCAGATTGTAGCACTCCGAAAGTTACATCGAATGAGCCTATCGGCGTATTCCTAGGTATTGTAGTTTAGGAGATATTGACAGATTTAGACATTTTTGGGGGTATGAAAATTTCTGAAAAGTTCAATTGGACCAAGATTTTTCTATGTTCCCGAAGGCCTACAGCTACAACTCCGCTACCAGATTGTAGCACTCCGAAAGTTACATCGAATGAGCCTATCGGCGTATTCCTAGGTATTGTAGTTTAGGAGATATTGACAGATTTAGACATTTTTGGGGGTATGAAAATTTCTGAAAAGTTCAATTGGACCAAGATTTTTCTATGTTCCCGAAGGCCTACAGCTACAACTCCGCTACCAGATTGTAGCACTCCGAAAGTTACATCGAATGAGCCTATCGGCGTATTCCTAGGTATTGTAGTTTAGGAGATATTGACAGATTTAGACATTTTTGGGGGTATGAAAATTTCTGAAAAGTTCAATTGGACCAAGATTTTTCTATGTTCCCGAAGGCCTACAGCTACAACTCCGCTACCAGATTGTAGCACTCCGAAAGTTACATCGAATGAGCCTATCGGCGTATTCCTAGGTATTGTAGTTTAGGAGATATTGACAGATTTAGACATTTTTGGGGGTATGAAAATTTCTGAAAAGTTCAATTGGACCAAGATTTTTCTATGTTCCCGAAGGCCTACAGCTACAACTCCGCTACCAGATTGTAGCACTCCGAAAGTTACATCGAATGAGCCTATCGGCGTATTCCTAGGTATTGTAGTTTAGGAGATATTGACAGATTTAGACATTTTTGGGGGTATGAAAATTTCTGAAAAGTTCAATTGGACCAAGATTTTTCTATGTTCCCGAAGGCCTACAGCTACAACTCCGCTACCAGATTGTAGCACTCCGAAAGTTACATCGAATGAGCCTATCGGCGTATTCCTAGGTATTGTAGTTTAGGAGATATTGACAGATTTAGACATTTTTGGGGGTATGAAAATTTCTGAAAAGTTCAATTGGACCAAGATTTTTCTATGTTCCCGAAGGCCTACAGCTACAACTCCGCTACCAGATTGTAGCACTCCGAAAGTTACATCGAATGAGCCTATCGGCGTATTCCTAGGTATTGTAGTTTAGGAGATATTGACAGATTTAGACATTTTTGGGGGTATGAAAATTTCTGAAAAGTTCAATTGGACCAAGATTTTTCTATGTTCCCGAAGGCCTACAGCTACAACTCCGCTACCAGATTGTAGCACTCCGAAAGTTACATCGAATGAGCCTATCGGCGTATTCCTAGGTATTGTAGTTTAGGAGATATTGACAGATTTAGACATTTTTGGGGGTATGAAAATTTCTGAAAAGTTCAATTGGACCAAGATTTTTCTATGTTCCCGAAGGCCTACAGCTACAACTCCGCTACCAGATTGTAGCACTCCGAAAGTTACATCGAATGAGCCTATCGGCGTATTCCTAGGTATTGTAGTTTAGGAGATATTGACAGATTTAGACATTTTTGGGGGTATGAAAATTTCTGAAAAGTTCAATTGGACCAAGATTTTTCTATGTTCCCGAAGGCCTACAGCTACAACTCCGCTACCAGATTGTAGCACTCCGAAAGTTACATCGAATGAGCCTATCGGCGTATTCCTAGGTATTGTAGTTTAGGAGATATTGACAGATTTAGACATTTTTGGGGGTATGAAAATTTCTGAAAAGTTCAATTGGACCAAGATTTTTCTATGTTCCCGAAGGCCTACAGCTACAACTCCGCTACCAGATTGTAGCACTCCGAAAGTTACATCGAATGAGCCTATCGGCGTATTCCTAGGTATTGTAGTTTAGGAGATATTGACAGATTTAGACATTTTTGGGGGTATGAAAATTTCTGAAAAGTTCAATTGGACCAAGATTTTTCTATGTTCCCGAAGGCCTACAGCTACAACTCCGCTACCAGATTGTAGCACTCCGAAAGTTACATCGAATGAGCCTATCGGCGTATTCCTAGGTATTGTAGTTTAGGAGATATTGACAGATTTAGACATTTTTGGGGGTATGAAAATTTCTGAAAAGTTCAATTGGACCAAGATTTTTCTATGTTCCCGAAGGCCTACAGCTACAACTCCGCTACCAGATTGTAGCACTCCGAAAGTTACATCGAATGAGCCTATCGGCGTATTCCTAGGTATTGTAGTTTAGGAGATATTGACAGATTTAGACATTTTTGGGGGTATGAAAATTTCTGAAAAGTTCAATTGGACCAAGATTTTTCTATGTTCCCGAAGGCCTACAGCTACAACTCCGCTACCAGATTGTAGCACTCCGAAAGTTACATCGAATGAGCCTATCGGCGTATTCCTAGGTATTGTAGTTTAGGAGATATTGACAGATTTAGACATTTTTGGGGGTATGAAAATTTCTGAAAAGTTCAATTGGACCAAGATTTTTCTATGTTCCCGAAGGCCTACAGCTACAACTCCGCTACCAGATTGTAGCACTCCGAAAGTTACATCGAATGAGCCTATCGGCGTATTCCTAGGTATTGTAGTTTAGGAGATATTGACAGATTTAGACATTTTTGGGGGTATGAAAATTTCTGAAAAGTTCAATTGGACCAAGATTTTTCTATGTTCCCGAAGGCCTACAGCTACAACTCCGCTACCAGATTGTAGCACTCCGAAAGTTACATCGAATGAGCCTATCGGCGTATTCCTAGGTATTGTAGTTTAGGAGATATTGACAGATTTAGACATTTTTGGGGGTATGAAAATTTCTGAAAAGTTCAATTGGACCAAGATTTTTCTATGTTCCCGAAGGCCTACAGCTACAACTCCGCTACCAGATTGTAGCACTCCGAAAGTTACATCGAATGAGCCTATCGGCGTATTCCTAGGTATTGTAGTTTAGGAGATATTGACAGATTTAGACATTTTTGGGGGTATGAAAATTTCTGAAAAGTTCAATTGGACCAAGATTTTTCTATGTTCCCGAAGGCCTACAGCTACAACTCCGCTACCAGATTGTAGCACTCCGAAAGTTACATCGAATGAGCCTATCGGCGTATTCCTAGGTATTGTAGTTTAGGAGATATTGACAGATTTAGACATTTTTGGGGGTATGAAAATTTCTGAAAAGTTCAATTGGACCAAGATTTTTCTATGTTCCCGAAGGCCTACAGCTACAACTCCGCTACCAGATTGTAGCACTCCGAAAGTTACATCGAATGAGCCTATCGGCGTATTCCTAGGTATTGTAGTTTAGGAGATATTGACAGATTTAGACATTTTTGGGGGTATGAAAATTTCTGAAAAGTTCAATTGGACCAAGATTTTTCTATGTTCCCGAAGGCCTACAGCTACAACTCCGCTACCAGATTGTAGCACTCCGAAAGTTACATCGAATGAGCCTATCGGCGTATTCCTAGGTATTGTAGTTTAGGAGATATTGACAGATTTAGACATTTTTGGGGGTATGAAAATTTCTGAAAAGTTCAATTGGACCAAGATTTTTCTATGTTCCCGAAGGCCTACAGCTACAACTCCGCTACCAGATTGTAGCACTCCGAAAGTTACATCGAATGAGCCTATCGGCGTATTCCTAGGTATTGTAGTTTAGGAGATATTGACAGATTTAGACATTTTTGGGGGTATGAAAATTTCTGAAAAGTTCAATTGGACCAAGATTTTTCTATGTTCCCGAAGGCCTACAGCTACAACTCCGCTACCAGATTGTAGCACTCCGAAAGTTACATCGAATGAGCCTATCGGCGTATTCCTAGGTATTGTAGTTTAGGAGATATTGACAGATTTAGACATTTTTGGGGGTATGAAAATTTCTGAAAAGTTCAATTGGACCAAGATTTTTCTATGTTCCCGAAGGCCTACAGCTACAACTCCGCTACCAGATTGTAGCACTCCGAAAGTTACATCGAATGAGCCTATCGGCGTATTCCTAGGTATTGTAGTTTAGGAGATATTGACAGATTTAGACATTTTTGGGGGTATGAAAATTTCTGAAAAGTTCAATTGGACCAAGATTTTTCTATGTTCCCGAAGGCCTACAGCTACAACTCCGCTACCAGATTGTAGCACTCCGAAAGTTACATCGAATGAGCCTATCGGCGTATTCCTAGGTATTGTAGTTTAGGAGATATTGACAGATTTAGACATTTTTGGGGGTATGAAAATTTCTGAAAAGTTCAATTGGACCAAGATTTTTCTATGTTCCCGAAGGCCTACAGCTACAACTCCGCTACCAGATTGTAGCACTCCGAAAGTTACATCGAATGAGCCTATCGGCGTATTCCTAGGTATTGTAGTTTAGGAGATATTGACAGATTTAGACATTTTTGGGGGTATGAAAATTTCTGAAAAGTTCAATTGGACCAAGATTTTTCTATGTTCCCGAAGGCCTACAGCTACAACTCCGCTACCAGATTGTAGCACTCCGAAAGTTACATCGAATGAGCCTATCGGCGTATTCCTAGGTATTGTAGTTTAGGAGATATTGACAGATTTAGACATTTTTGGGGGTATGAAAATTTCTGAAAAGTTCAATTGGACCAAGATTTTTCTATGTTCCCGAAGGCCTACAGCTACAACTCCGCTACCAGATTGTAGCACTCCGAAAGTTACATCGAATGAGCCTATCGGCGTATTCCTAGGTATTGTAGTTTAGGAGATATTGACAGATTTAGACATTTTTGGGGGTATGAAAATTTCTGAAAAGTTCAATTGGACCAAGATTTTTCTATGTTCCCGAAGGCCTACAGCTACAACTCCGCTACCAGATTGTAGCACTCCGAAAGTTACATCGAATGAGCCTATCGGCGTATTCCTAGGTATTGTAGTTTAGGAGATATTGACAGATTTAGACATTTTTGGGGGTATGAAAATTTCTGAAAAGTTCAATTGGACCAAGATTTTTCTATGTTCCCGAAGGCCTACAGCTACAACTCCGCTACCAGATTGTAGCACTCCGAAAGTTACATCGAATGAGCCTATCGGCGTATTCCTAGGTATTGTAGTTTAGGAGATATTGACAGATTTAGACATTTTTGGGGGTATGAAAATTTCTGAAAAGTTCAATTGGACCAAGATTTTTCTATGTTCCCGAAGGCCTACAGCTACAACTCCGCTACCAGATTGTAGCACTCCGAAAGTTACATCGAATGAGCCTATCGGCGTATTCCTAGGTATTGTAGTTTAGGAGATATTGACAGATTTAGACATTTTTGGGGGTATGAAAATTTCTGAAAAGTTCAATTGGACCAAGATTTTTCTATGTTCCCGAAGGCCTACAGCTACAACTCCGCTACCAGATTGTAGCACTCCGAAAGTTACATCGAATGAGCCTATCGGCGTATTCCTAGGTATTGTAGTTTAGGAGATATTGACAGATTTAGACATTTTTGGGGGTATGAAAATTTCTGAAAAGTTCAATTGGACCAAGATTTTTCTATGTTCCCGAAGGCCTACAGCTACAACTCCGCTACCAGATTGTAGCACTCCGAAAGTTACATCGAATGAGCCTATCGGCGTATTCCTAGGTATTGTAGTTTAGGAGATATTGACAGATTTAGACATTTTTGGGGGTATGAAAATTTCTGAAAAGTTCAATTGGACCAAGATTTTTCTATGTTCCCGAAGGCCTACAGCTACAACTCCGCTACCAGATTGTAGCACTCCGAAAGTTACATCGAATGAGCCTATCGGCGTATTCCTAGGTATTGTAGTTTAGGAGATATTGACAGATTTAGACATTTTTGGGGGTATGAAAATTTCTGAAAAGTTCAATTGGACCAAGATTTTTCTATGTTCCCGAAGGCCTACAGCTACAACTCCGCTACCAGATTGTAGCACTCCGAAAGTTACATCGAATGAGCCTATCGGCGTATTCCTAGGTATTGTAGTTTAGGAGATATTGACAGATTTAGACATTTTTGGGGGTATGAAAATTTCTGAAAAGTTCAATTGGACCAAGATTTTTCTATGTTCCCGAAGGCCTACAGCTACAACTCCGCTACCAGATTGTAGCACTCCGAATACATCGAATGAGCCTATCGGCGTATTCCTAGGTATTGTAGTTTAGGAGATATTGACAGATTTAGACATTTTTGGGGGTATGAAAATTTCTGAAAAGTTCAATTGGACCAAGATTTTTCTATGTTCCCGAAGGCCTACAGCTACAACTCCGCTACCAGATTGTAGCACTCCGAAAGTTACATCGAATGAGCCTATCGGCGTATTCCTAGGTATTGTAGTTTAGGAGATATTGACAGATTTAGACATTTTTGGGGGTATGAAAATTTCTGAAAAGTTCAATTGGACCAAGATTTTTCTATGTTCCCGAAGGCCTACAGCTACAACTCCGCTACCAGATTGTAGCACTCCGAAAGTTACATCGAATGAGCCTATCGGCGTATTCCTAGGTATTGTAGTTTAGGAGATATTGACAGATTTAGACATTTTTGGGGGTATGAAAATTTCTGAAAAGTTCAATTGGACCAAGATTTTTCTATGTTCCCGAAGGCCTACAGCTACAACTCCGCTACCAGATTGTAGCACTCCGAAAGTTACATCGAATGAGCCTATCGGCGTATTCCTAGGTATTGTAGTTTAGGAGATATTGACAGATTTAGACATTTTTGGGGGTATGAAAATTTCTGAAAAGTTCAATTGGACCAAGATTTTTCTATGTTCCCGAAGGCCTACAGCTACAACTCCGCTACCAGATTGTAGCACTCCGAAAGTTACATCGAATGAGCCTATCGGCGTATTCCTAGGTATTGTAGTTTAGGAGATATTGACAGATTTAGACATTTTTGGGGGTATGAAAATTTCTGAAAAGTTCAATTGGACCAAGATTTTTCTATGTTCCCGAAGGCCTACAGCTACAACTCCGCTACCAGATTGTAGCACTCCGAAAGTTACATCGAATGAGCCTATCGGCGTATTCCTAGGTATTGTAGTTTAGGAGATATTGACAGATTTAGACATTTTTGGGGGTATGAAAATTTCTGAAAAGTTCAATTGGACCAAGATTTTTCTATGTTCCCGAAGGCCTACAGCTACAACTCCGCTACCAGATTGTAGCACTCCGAAAGTTACATCGAATGAGCCTATCGGCGTATTCCTAGGTATTGTAGTTTAGGAGATATTGACAGATTTAGACATTTTTGGGGGTATGAAAATTTCTGAAAAGTTCAATTGGACCAAGATTTTTCTATGTTCCCGAAGGCCTACAGCTACAACTCCGCTACCAGATTGTAGCACTCCGAAAGTTACATCGAATGAGCCTATCGGCGTATTCCTAGGTATTGTAGTTTAGGAGATATTGACAGATTTAGACATTTTTGGGGGTATGAAAATTTCTGAAAAGTTCAATTGGACCAAGATTTTTCTATGTTCCCGAAGGCCTACAGCTACAACTCCGCTACCAGATTGTAGCACTCCGAAAGTTACATCGAATGAGCCTATCGGCGTATTCCTAGGTATTGTAGTTTAGGAGATATTGACAGATTTAGACATTTTTGGGGGTATGAAAATTTCTGAAAAGTTCAATTGGACCAAGATTTTTCTATGTTCCCGAAGGCCTACAGCTACAACTCCGCTACCAGATTGTAGCACTCCGAAAGTTACATCGAATGAGCCTATCGGCGTATTCCTAGGTATTGTAGTTTAGGAGATATTGACAGATTTAGACATTTTTGGGGGTATGAAAATTTCTGAAAAGTTCAATTGGACCAAGATTTTTCTATGTTCCCGAAGGCCTACAGCTACAACTCCGCTACCAGATTGTAGCACTCCGAAAGTTACATCGAATGAGCCTATCGGCGTATTCCTAGGTATTGTAGTTTAGGAGATATTGACAGATTTAGACATTTTTGGGGGTATGAAAATTTCTGAAAAGTTCAATTGGACCAAGATTTTTCTATGTTCCCGAAGGCCTACAGCTACAACTCCGCTACCAGATTGTAGCACTCCGAAAGTTACATCGAATGAGCCTATCGGCGTATTCCTAGGTATTGTAGTTTAGGAGATATTGACAGATTTAGACATTTTTGGGGGTATGAAAATTTCTGAAAAGTTCAATTGGACCAAG
The DNA here is from genome assembly GCF_051294905.1 of Botryllus schlosseri. Lineage (NCBI taxonomy): Eukaryota > Metazoa > Chordata > Ascidiacea > Stolidobranchia > Styelidae > Botryllus > Botryllus schlosseri. Next base: position 34,397 of record NW_027648660.1, read on the forward strand.
ATTTTTCTATGTTCCCGAAGGCCTACAGCTACAACTCCGCTACCAGATTGTAGCACTCCGAAAGTTACATCGAATGAGCCTATCGGCGTATTCCTAGGTATTGTAGTTTAGGAGATATTGACAGATTTAGACATTTTTGGGGGTATGAAAATTTCTGAAAAGTTCAATTGGACCAAGATTTTTCTATGTTCCCGAAGGCCTACAGCTACAACTCCGCTACCAGATTGTAGCACTCCGAAAGTTACATCGAATGAGCCTATCGGCGTATTCCTAGGTATTGTAGTTTAGGAGATATTGACAGATTTAGACATTTTTGGGGGTATGAAAATTTCTGAAAAGTTCAATTGGACCAAGATTTTTCTATGTTCCCGAAGGCCTACAGCTACAACTCCGCTACCAGATTGTAGCACTCCGAAAGTTACATCGAATGAGCCTATCGGCGTATTCCTAGGTATTGTAGTTTAGGAGATATTGACAGATTTAGACATTTTTGGGGGTATGAAAATTTCTGAAAAGTTCAATTGGACCAAGATTTTTCTATGTTCCCGAAGGCCTACAGCTACAACTCCGCTACCAGATTGTAGCACTCCGAAAGTTACATCGAATGAGCCTATCGGCGTATTCCTAGGTATTGTAGTTTAGGAGATATTGACAGATTTAGACATTTTTGGGGGTATGAAAATTTCTGAAAAGTTCTTGAATTGGACCAAGATTTTTCTATGTTCCCGAAGGCCTACAGCTACAACTCCGCTACCAGATTGTAGCACTCCGAAAGTTACATCGAATGAGCCTATCGGCGTATTCCTAGGTATTGTAGTTTAGGAGATATTGACAGATTTAGACATTTTTGGGGGTATGAAAATTTCTGAAAAGTTCAATTGGACCAAGATTTTTCTATGTTCCCGAAGGCCTACAGCTACAACTCCGCTACCAGATTGTAGCACTCCGAAAGTTACATCGAATGAGCCTATCGGCGTATTCCTAGGTATTGTAGTTTAGGAGATATTGACAGATTTAGACATTTTTGGGGGTATGAAAATTTCTGAAAAGTTCAATTGGACCAAGATTTTTCTATGTTCCCGAAGGCCTACAGCTACAACTCCGCTACCAGATTGTAGCACTCCGAAAGTTACATCGAATGAGCCTATCGGCGTATTCCTAGGTATTGTAGTTTAGGAGATATTGACAGATTTAGACATTTTTGGGGGTATGAAAATTTCTGAAAAGTTCAATTGGACCAAGATTTTTCTATGTTCCCGAAGGCCTACAGCTACAACTCCGCTACCAGATTGTAGCACTCCGAAAGTTACATCGAATGAGCCTATCGGCGTATTCCTAGGTATTGTAGTTTAGGAGATATTGACAGATTTAGACATTTTTGGGGGTATGAAAATTTCTGAAAAGTTCAATTGGACCAAGATTTTTCTATGTTCCCGAAGGCCTACAGCTACAACTCCGCTACCAGATTGTAGCACTCCGAAAGTTACATCGAATGAGCCTATCGGCGTATTCCTAGGTATTGTAGTTTAGGAGATATTGACAGATTTAGACATTTTTGGGGGTATGAAAATTTCTGAAAAGTTCAATTGGACCAAGATTTTTCTATGTTCCCGAAGGCCTACAGCTACAACTCCGCTACCAGATTGTAGCACTCCGAAAGTTACATCGAATGAGCCTATCGGCGTATTCCTAGGTATTGTAGTTTAGGAGATATTGACAGATTTAGACATTTTTGGGGGTATGAAAATTTCTGAAAAGTTCAATTGGACCAAGATTTTTCTATGTTCCCGAAGGCCTACAGCTACAACTCCGCTACCAGATTGTAGCACTCCGAAAGTTACATCGAATGAGCCTATCGGCGTATTCCTAGGTATTGTAGTTTAGGAGATATTGACAGATTTAGACATTTTTGGGGGTATGAAAATTTCTGAAAAGTTCAATTGGACCAAGATTTTTCTATGTTCCCGAAGGCCTACAGCTACAACTCCGCTACCAGATTGTAGCACTCCGAAAGTTACATCGAATGAGCCTATCGGCGTATTCCTAGGTATTGTAGTTTAGGAGATATTGACAGATTTAGACATTTTTGGGGGTATGAAAATTTCTGAAAAGTTCAATTGGACCAAGATTTTTCTATGTTCCCGAAGGCCTACAGCTACAACTCCGCTACCAGATTGTAGCACTCCGAAAGTTACATCGAATGAGCCTATCGGCGTATTCCTAGGTATTGTAGTTTAGGAGATATTGACAGATTTAGACATTTTTGGGGGTATGAAAATTTCTGAAAAGTTCAATTGGACCAAGATTTTTCTATGTTCCCGAAGGCCTACAGCTACAACTCCGCTACCAGATTGTAGCACTCCGAAAGTTACATCGAATGAGCCTATCGGCGTATTCCTAGGTATTGTAGTTTAGGAGATATTGACAGATTTAGACATTTTTGGGGGTATGAAAATTTCTGAAAAGTTCAATTGGACCAAGATTTTTCTATGTTCCCGAAGGCCTACAGCTACAACTCCGCTACCAGATTGTAGCACTCCGAAAGTTACATCGAATGAGCCTATCGGCGTATTCCTAGGTATTGTAGTTTAGGAGATATTGTCAGATTTAGACATTTTTGGGGGTATGAAAATTTCTGAAAAGTTCAATTGGACCAAGATTTTTCTATGTTCCCGAAGGCCTACAGCTACAACTCCGCTACCAGATTGTAGCACTCCGAAAGTTACATCGAATGAGCCTATCGGCGTATTCCTAGGTATTGTAGTTTAGGAGATATTGACAGATTTAGACATTTTTGGGGGTATGAAAATTTCTGAAAAGTTCAATTGGACCAAGATTTTTCTATGTTCCCGAAGGCCTACAGCTACAACTCCGCTACCAGATTGTAGCACTCCGAAAGTTACATCGAATGAGCCTATCGGCGTATTCCTAGGTATTGTAGTTTAGGAGATATTGACAGATTTAGACATTTTTGGGGGTATGAAAATTTCTGAAAAGTTCAATTGGACCAAGATTTTTCTATGTTCCCGAAGGCCTACAGCTACAACTCCGCTACCAGATTGTAGCACTCCGAAAGTTACATCGAATGAGCCTATCGGCGTATTCCTAGGTATTGTAGTTTAGGAGATATTGACAGATTTAGACATTTTTGGGGGTATGAAAATTTCTGAAAAGTTCAATTGGACCAAGATTTTTCTATGTTCCCGAAGGCCTACAGCTACAACTCCGCTACCAGATTGTAGCACTCCGAAAGTTACATCGAATGAGCCTATCGGCGTATTCCTAGGTATTGTAGTTTAGGAGATATTGACAGATTTAGACATTTTTGGGGGTATGAAAATTTCTGAAAAGTTCAATTGGACCAAGATTTTTCTATGTTCCCGAAGGCCTACAGCTACAACTCCGCTACCAGATTGTAGCACTCCGAAAGTTACATCGAATGAGCCTATCGGCGTATTCCTAGGTATTGTAGTTTAGGAGATATTGACAGATTTAGACATTTTTGGGGGTATGAAAATTTCTGAAAAGTTCAATTGGACCAAGATTTTTCTATGTTCCCGAAGGCCTACAGCTACAACTCCGCTACCAGATTGTAGCACTCCGAAAGTTACATCGAATGAGCCTATCGGCGTATTCCTAGGTATTGTAGTTTAGGAGATATTGACAGATTTAGACATTTTTGGGGGTATGAAAATTTCTGAAAAGTTCAATTGGACCAAGATTTTTCTATGTTCCCGAAGGCCTACAGCTACAACTCCGCTACCAGATTGTAGCACTCCGAAAGTTACATCGAATGAGCCTATCGGCGTATTCCTAGGTATTGTAGTTTAGGAGATATTGACAGATTTAGACATTTTTGGGGGTATGAAAATTTCTGAAAAGTTCAATTGGACCAAGATTTTTCTATGTTCCCGAAGGCCTACAGCTACAACTCCGCTACCAGATTGTAGCACTCCGAAAGTTACATCGAATGAGCCTATCGGCGTATTCCTAGGTATTGTAGTTTAGGAGATATTGACAGATTTAGACATTTTTGGGGGTATGAAAATTTCTGAAAAGTTCAATTGGACCAAGATTTTTCTATGTTCCCGAAGGCCTACAGCTACAACTCCGCTACCAGATTGTAGCACTCCGAAAGTTACATCGAATGAGCCTATCGGCGTATTCCTAGGTATTGTAGTTTAGGAGATATTGACAGATTTAGACATTTTTGGGGGTATGAAAATTTCTGAAAAGTTCAATTGGACCAAGATTTTTCTATGTTCCCGAAGGCCTACAGCTACAACTCCGCTACCAGATTGTAGCACTCCGAAAGTTACATCGAATGAGCCTATCGGCGTATTCCTAGGTATTGTAGTTTAGGAGATATTGACAGATTTAGACATTTTTGGGGGTATGAAAATTTCTGAAAAGTTCAATTGGACCAAGATTTTTCTATGTTCCCGAAGGCCTACAGCTACAACTCCGCTACCAGATTGTAGCACTCCGAAAGTTACATCGAATGAGCCTATCGGCGTATTCCTAGGTATTGTAGTTTAGGAGATATTGACAGATTTAGACATTTTTGGGGGTATGAAAATTTCTGAAAAGTTCAATTGGACCAAGATTTTTCTATGTTCCCGAAGGCCTACAGCTACAACTCCGCTACCAGATTGTAGCACTCCGAAAGTTACATCGAATGAGCCTATCGGCGTATTCCTAGGTATTGTAGTTTAGGAGATATTGACAGATTTAGACATTTTTGGGGGTATGAAAATTTCTGAAAAGTTCAATTGGACCAAGATTTTTCTATGTTCCCGAAGGCCTACAGCTACAACTCCGCTACCAGATTGTAGCACTCCGAAAGTTACATCGAATGAGCCTATCGGCGTATTCCTAGGTATTGTAGTTTAGGAGATATTGACAGATTTAGACATTTTTGGGGGTATGAAAATTTCTGAAAAGTTCAATTGGACCAAGATTTTTCTATGTTCCCGAAGGCCTACAGCTACAACTCCGCTACCAGATTGTAGCACTCCGAAAGTTACATCGAATGAGCCTATCGGCGTATTCCTAGGTATTGTAGTTTAGGAGATATTGACAGATTTAGACATTTTTGGGGGTATGAAAATTTCTGAAAAGTTCAATTGGACCAAGATTTTTCTATGTTCCCGAAGGCCTACAGCTACAACTCCGCTACCAGATTGTAGCACTCCGAAAGTTACATCGAATGAGCCTATCGGCGTATTCCTAGGTATTGTAGTTTAGGAGATATTGACAGATTTAGACATTTTTGGGGGTATGAAAATTTCTGAAAAGTTCAATTGGACCAAGATTTTTCTATGTTCCCGAAGGCCTACAGCTACAACTCCGCTACCAGATTGTAGCACTCCGAAAGTTACATCGAATGAGCCTATCGGCGTATTCCTAGGTATTGTAGTTTAGGAGATATTGACAGATTTAGACATTTTTGGGGGTATGAAAATTTCTGAAAAGTTCAATTGGACCAAGATTTTTCTATGTTCCCGAAGGCCTACAGCTACAACTCCGCTACCAGATTGTAGCACTCCGAAAGTTACATCGAATGAGCCTATCGGCGTATTCCTAGGTATTGTAGTTTAGGAGATATTGACAGATTTAGACATTTTTGGGGGTATGAAAATTTCTGAAAAGTTCAATTGGACCAAGATTTTTCTATGTTCCCGAAGGCCTACAGCTACAACTCCGCTACCAGATTGTAGCACTCCGAAAGTTACATCGAATGAGCCTATCGGCGTATTCCTAGGTATTGTAGTTTAGGAGATATTGACAGATTTAGACATTTTTGGGGGTATGAAAATTTCTGAAAAGTTCAATTGGACCAAGATTTTTCTATGTTCCCGAAGGCCTACAGCTACAACTCCGCTACCAGATTGTAGCACTCCGAAAGTTACATCGAATGAGCCTATCGGCGTATTCCTAGGTATTGTAGTTTAGGAGATATTGACAGATTTAGACATTTTTGGGGGTATGAAAATTTCTGAAAAGTTCAATTGGACCAAGATTTTTCTATGTTCCCGAAGGCCTACAGCTACAACTCCGCTACCAGATTGTAGCACTCCGAAAGTTACATCGAATGAGCCTATCGGCGTATTCCTAGGTATTGTAGTTTAGGAGATATTGACAGATTTAGACATTTTTGGGGGTATGAAAATTTCTGAAAAGTTCAATTGGACCAAGATTTTTCTATGTTCCCGAAGGCCTACAGCTACAACTCCGCTACCAGATTGTAGCACTCCGAAAGTTACATCGAATGAGCCTATCGGCGTATTCCTAGGTATTGTAGTTTAGGAGATATTGACAGATTTAGACATTTTTGGGGGTATGAAAATTTCTGAAAAGTTCAATTGGACCAAGATTTTTCTATGTTCCCGAAGGCCTACAGCTACAACTCCGCTACCAGATTGTAGCACTCCGAAAGTTACATCGAATGAGCCTATCGGCGTATTCCTAGGTATTGTAGTTTAGGAGATATTGACAGATTTAGACATTTTTGGGGGTATGAAAATTTCTGAAAAGTTCAATTGGACCAAGATTTTTCTATGTTCCCGAAGGCCTACAGCTACAACTCCGCTACCAGATTGTAGCACTCCGAAAGTTACATCGAATGAGCCTATCGGCGTATTCCTAGGTATTGTAGTTTAGGAGATATTGACAGATTTAGACATTTTTGGGGGTATGAAAATTTCTGAAAAGTTCAATTGGACCAAGATTTTTCTATGTTCCCGAAGGCCTACAGCTACAACTCCGCTACCATATTGTAGCACTCCGAAAGTTACATCGAATGAGCCTATCGGCGTATTCCTAGGTATTGTAGTTTAGGAGATATTGACAGATTTAGACATTTTTGGGGGTATGAAAATTTCTGAAAAGTTCAATTGGACCAAGATTTTTCTATGTTCCCGAAGGCCTACAGCTACAACTCCGCTACCAGATTGTAGCACTCCGAAAGTTACATCGAATGAGCCTATCGGCGTATTCCTAGGTATTGTAGTTTAGGAGATATTGACAGATTTAGACATTTTTGGGGGTATGAAAATTTCTGAAAAGTTCAATTGGACCAAGATTTTTCTATGTTCCCGAAGGCCTACAGCTACAACTCCGCTACCAGATTGTAGCACTCCGAAAGTTACATCGAATGAGCCTATCGGCGTATTCCTAGGTATTGTAGTTTAGGAGATATTGACAGATTTAGACATTTTTGGGGGTATGAAAATTTCTGAAAAGTTCAATTGGACCAAGATTTTTCTATGTTCCCGAAGGCCTACAGCTACAACTCCGCTACCAGATTGTAGCACTCCGAAAGTTACATCGAATGAGCCTATCGGCGTATTCCTAGGTATTGTAGTTTAGGAGATATTGACAGATTTAGACATTTTTGGGGGTATGAAAATTTCTGAAAAGTTCAATTGGACCAAGATTTTTCTATGTTCCCGAAGGCCTACAGCTACAACTCCGCTACCAGATTGTAGCACTCCGAAAGTTACATCGAATGAGCCTATCGGCGTATTCCTAGGTATTGTAGTTTAGGAGATATTGACAGATTTAGACATTTTTGGGGGTATGAAAATTTCTGAAAAGTTCAATTGGACCAAGATTTTTCTATGTTCCCGAAGGCCTACAGCTACAACTCCGCTACCAGATTGTAGCACTCCGAAAGTTACATCGAATGAGCCTATCGGCGTATTCCTAGGTATTGTAGTTTAGGAGATATTGACAGATTTAGACATTTTTGGGGGTATGAAAATTTCTGAAAAGTTCAATTGGACCAAGATTTTTCTATGTTCCCGAAGGCCTACAGCTACAACTCCGCTACCAGATTGTAGCACTCCGAAAGTTACATCGAATGAGCCTATCGGCGTATTCCTAGGTATTGTAGTTTAGGAGATATTGACAGATTTAGACATTTTTGGGGGTATGAAAATTTCTGAAAAGTTCAATTGGACCAAGATTTTTCTATGTTCCCGAAGGCCTACAGCTACAACTCCGCTACCAGATTGTAGCACTCCGAAAGTTACATCGAATGAGCCTATCGGCGTATTCCTAGGTATTGTAGTTTAGGAGATATTGACAGATTTAGACATTTTTGGGGGTATGAAAATTTCTGAAAAGTTCAATTGGACCAAGATTTTTCTATGTTCCCGAAGGCCTACAGCTACAACTCCGCTACCAGATTGTAGCACTCCGAAAGTTACATCGAATGAGCCTATCGGCGTATTCCTAGGTATTGTAGTTTAGGAGATATTGACAGATTTAGACATTTTTGGGGGTATGAAAATTTCTGAAAAGTTCAATTGGACCAAGATTTTTCTATGTTCCCGAAGGCCTACAGCTACAACTCCGCTACCAGATTGTAGCACTCCGAAAGTTACATCGAATGAGCCTATCGGCGTATTCCTAGGTATTGTAGTTTAGGAGATATTGACAGATTTAGACATTTTTGGGGGTATGAAAATTTCTGAAAAGTTCAATTGGACCAAGATTTTTCTATGTTCCCGAAGGCCTACAGCTACAACTCCGCTACCAGATTGTAGCACTCCGAAAGTTACATCGAATGAGCCTATCGGCGTATTCCTAGGTATTGTAGTTTAGGAGATATTGACAGATTTAGACATTTTTGGGGGTATGAAAATTTCTGAAAAGTTCAATTGGACCAAGATTTTTCTATGTTCCCGAAGGCCTACAGCTACAACTCCGCTACCAGATTGTAGCACTCCGAAAGTTACATCGAATGAGCCTATCGGCGTATTCCTAGGTATTGTAGTTTAGGAGATATTGACAGATTTAGACATTTTTGGGGGTATGAAAATTTCTGAAAAGTTCAATTGGACCAAGATTTTTCTATGTTCCCGAAGGCCTACAGCTACAACTCCGCTACCAGATTGTAGCACTCCGAAAGTTACATCGAATGAGCCTATCGGCGTATTCCTAGGTATTGTAGTTTAGGAGATATTGACAGATTTAGACATTTTTGGGGGTATGAAAATTTCTGAAAAGTTCAATTGGACCAAGATTTTTCTATGTTCCCGAAGGCCTACAGCTACAACTCCGCTACCAGATTGTAGCACTCCGAAAGTTACATCGAATGAGCCTATCGGCGTATTCCTAGGTATTGTAGTTTAGGAGATATTGACAGATTTAGACATTTTTGGGGGTATGAAAATTTCTGAAAAGTTCAATTGGACCAAGATTTTTCTATGTTCCCGAAGGCCTACAGCTACAACTCCGCTACCAGATTGTAGCACTCCGAAAGTTACATCGAATGAGCCTATCGGCGTATTCCTAGGTATTGTAGTTTAGGAGATATTGACAGATTTAGACATTTTTGGGGGTATGAAAATTTCTGAAAAGTTCAATTGGACCAAGATTTTTCTATGTTCCCGAAGGCCTACAGCTACAACTCCGCTACCAGATTGTAGCACTCCGAAAGTTACATCGAATGAGCCTATCGGCGTATTCCTAGGTATTGTAGTTTAGGAGATATTGACAGATTTAGACATTTTTGGGGGTATGAAAATTTCTGAAAAGTTCAATTGGACCAAGATTTTTCTATGTTCCCGAAGGCCTACAGCTACAACTCCGCTACCAGATTGTAGCACTCCGAAAGTTACATCGAATGAGCCTATCGGCGTATTCCTAGGTATTGTAGTTTAGGAGATATTGACAGATTTAGACATTTTTGGGGGTATGAAAATTTCTGAAAAGTTCAATTGGACCAAGATTTTTCTATGTTCCCGAAGGCCTACAGCTACAACTCCGCTACCAGATTGTAGCACTCCGAAAGTTACATCGAATGAGCCTATCGGCGTATTCCTAGGTATTGTAGTTTAGGAGATATTGACAGATTTAGACATTTTTGGGGGTATGAAAATTTCTGAAAAGTTCAATTGGACCAAGATTTTTCTATGTTCCCGAAGGCCTACAGCTACAACTCCGCTACCAGATTGTAGCACTCCGAAAGTTACATCGAATGAGCCTATCGGCGTATTCCTAGGTATTGTAGTTTAGGAGATATTGACAGATTTAGACATTTTTGGGGGTATGAAAATTTCTGAAAAGTTCAATTGGACCAAGATTTTTCTATGTTCCCGAAGGCCTACAGCTACAACTCCGCTACCAGATTGTAGCACTCCGAAAGTTACATCGAATGAGCCTATCGGCGTATTCCTAGGTATTGTAGTTTAGGAGATATTGACAGATTTAGACATTTTTGGGGGTATGAAAATTTCTGAAAAGTTCAATTGGACCAAGATTTTTCTATGTTCCCGAAGGCCTACAGCTACAACTCCGCTACCAGATTGTAGCACTCCGAAAGTTACATCGAATGAGCCTATCGGCGTATTCCTAGGTATTGTAGTTTAGGAGATATTGACAGATTTAGACATTTTTGGGGGTATGAAAATTTCTGAAAAGTTCAATTGGACCAAGATTTTTCTATGTTCCCGAAGGCCTACAGCTACAACTCCGCTACCAGATTGTAGCACTCCGAAAGTTACATCGAATGAGCCTATCGGCGTATTCCTAGGTATTGTAGTTTAGGAGATATTGACAGATTTAGACATTTTTGGGGGTATGAAAATTTCTGAAAAGTTCAATTGGACCAAGATTTTTCTATGTTCCCGAAGGCCTACAGCTACAACTCCGCTACCAGATTGTAGCACTCCGAAAGTTACATCGAATGAGCCTATCGGCGTATTCCTAGGTATTGTAGTTTAGGAGATATTGACAGATTTAGACATTTTTGGGGGTATGAAAATTTCTGAAAAGTTCAATTGGACCAAGATTTTTCTATGTTCCCGAAGGCCTACAGCTACAACTCCGCTACCAGATTGTAGCACTCCGAAAGTTACATCGAATGAGCCTATCGGCGTATTCCTAGGTATTGTAGTTTAGGAGATATTGACAGATTTAGACATTTTTGGGGGTATGAAAATTTCTGAAAAGTTCAATTGGACCAAGATTTTTCTATGTTCCCGAAGGCCTACAGCTACAACTCCGCTACCAGATTGTAGCACTCCGAAAGTTACATCGAATGAGCCTATCGGCGTATTCCTAGGTATTGTAGTTTAGGAGATATTGACAGATTTAGACATTTTTGGGGGTATGAAAATTTCTGAAAAGTTCAATTGGACCAAGATTTTTCTATGTTCCCGAAGGCCTACAGCTACAACTCCGCTACCAGATTGTAGCACTCCGAAAGTTACATCGAATGAGCCTATCGGCGTATTCCTAGGTATTGTAGTTTAGGAGATATTGACAGATTTAGACATTTTTGGGGGTATGAAAATTTCTGAAAAGTTCAATTGGACCAAGATTTTTCTATGTTCCCGAAGGCCTACAGCTACAACTCCGCTACCAGATTGTAGCACTCCGAAAGTTACATCGAATGAGCCTATCGGCGTATTCCTAGGTATTGTAGTTTAGGAGATATTGACAGATTTAGACATTTTTGGGGGTATGAAAATTTCTGAAAAGTTCAATTGGACCAAGATTTTTCTATGTTCCCGAAGGCCTACAGCTACAACTCCGCTACCAGATTGTAGCACTCCGAAAGTTACATCGAATGAGCCTATCGGCGTATTCCTAGGTATTGTAGTTTAGGAGATATTGACAGATTTAGACATTTTTGGGGGTATGAAAATTTCTGAAAAGTTCAATTGGACCAAGATTTTTCTATGTTCCCGAAGGCCTACAGCTACAACTCCGCTACCAGATTGTAGCACTCCGAAAGTTACATCGAATGAGCCTATCGGCGTATTCCTAGGTATTGTAGTTTAGGAGATATTGACAGATTTAGACATTTTTGGGGTATGAAAATTTCTGAAAAGTTCAATTGGACCAAGATTTTTCTATGTTCCCGAAGGCCTACAGCTACAACTCCGCTACCAGATTGTAGCACTCCGAAAGTTACATCGAATGAGCCTATCGGCGTATTCCTAGGTATTGTAGTTTAGGAGATATTGACAGATTTAGACATTTTTGGGGGTATGAAAATTTCTGAAAAGTTCAATTGGACCAAGATTTTTCTATGTTCCCGAAGGCCTACAGCTACAACTCCGCTACCAGATTGTAGCACTCCGAAAGTTACATCGAATGAGCCTATCGGCGTATTCCTAGGTATTGTAGTTTAGGAGATATTGACAGATTTAGACATTTTTGGGGGTATGAAAATTTCTGAAAAGTTCAATTGGACCAAGATTTTTCTATGTTCCCGAAGGCCTACAGCTACAACTCCGCTACCAGATTGTAGCACTCCGAAAGTTACATCGAATGAGCCTATCGGCGTATTCCTAGGTATTGTAGTTTAGGAGATATTGACAGATTTAGACATTTTTGGGGGTATGAAAATTTCTGAAAAGTTCAATTGGACCAAGATTTTTCTATGTTCCCGAAGGCCTACAGCTACAACTCCGCTACCAGATTGTAGCACTCCGAAAGTTACATCGAATGAGCCTATCGGCGTATTCCTAGGCATTGTAGTTTAGGAGATATTGACAGATTTAGACATTTTTGGGGGTATGAAAATTTCTGAAAAGTTCAATTGGACCAAGATTTTTCTATGTTCCCGAAGGCCTACAGCTACAACTCCGCTACCAGATTGTAGCACTCCGAAAGTTACATCGAATGAGCCTATCGGCGTATTCCTAGGTATTGTAGTTTAGGAGATATTGACAGATTTAGACATTTTTGGGGGTATGAAAATTTCTGAAAAGTTCAATTGGACCAAGATTTTTCTATGTTCCCGAAGGCCTACAGCTACAACTCCGCTACCAGATTGTAGCACTCCGAAAGTTACATCGAATGAGCCTATCGGCGTATTCCTAGGTATTGTAGTTTAGGAGATATTGACAGATTTAGACATTTTTGGGGGTATGAAAATTTCTGAAAAGTTCAATTGGACCAAGATTTTTCTATGTTCCCGAAGGCCTACAGCTACAACTCCGCTACCAGATTGTAGCACTCCGAAAGTTACATCGAATGAGCCTATCGGCGTATTCCTAGGTATTGTAGTTTAGGAGATATTGACAGATTTAGACATTTTTGGGGGTATGAAAATTTCTGAAAAGTTCAATTGGACCAAGATTTTTCTATGTTCCCGAAGGCCTACAGCTACAACTCCGCTACCAGATTGTAGCACTCCGAAAGTTACATCGAATGAGCCTATCAGCGTATTCCTAGGTATTGTAGTTTAGGAGATATTGACAGATTTAGACATTTTTGGGGGTATGAAAATTTCTGAAAAGTTCAATTGGACCAAGATTTTTCTATGTTCCCGAAGGCCTACAGCTACAACTCCGCTACCAGATTGTAGCACTCCGAAAGTTACATCGAATGAGCCTATCGGCGTATTCCTAGGTATTGTAGTTTAGGAGATATTGACAGATTTAGACATTTTTGGGGGTATGAAAATTTCTGAAAAGTTCAATTGGACCAAGATTTTTCTATGTTCCCGAAGGCCTACAGCTACAACTCCGCTACCAGATTGTAGCACTCCGAAAGTTACATCGAATGAGCCTATCGGCGTATTCCTAGGTATTGTAGTTTAGGAGATATTGACAGATTTAGACATTTTTGGGGGTATGAAAATTTCTGAAAAGTTCAATTGGACCAAGATTTTTCTATGTTCCCGAAGGCCTACAGCTACAACTCCGCTACCAAATTGTAGCACTCCGAAAGTTACATCGAATGAGCCTATCGGCGTATTCCTAGGTATTGTAGTTTAGGAGATATTGACAGATTTAGACATTTTTGGGGGTATGAAAATTTCTGAAAAGTTCAATTGGACCAAGATTTTTCTATGTTCCCGAAGGCCTACAGCTACAACTCCGCTACCAGATTGTAGCACTCCGAAAGTTACATCGAATGAGCCTATCGGCGTATTCCTAGGTATTGTAGTTTAGGAGATATTGACAGATTTAGACATTTTTGGGGGTATGAAAATTTCTGAAAAGTTCAATTGGACCAAGATTTTTCTATGTTCCCGAAGGCCTACAGCTACAACTCCGCTACCAGATTGTAGCACTCCGAAAGTTACATCGAATGAGCCTATCGGCGTATTCCTAGGTATTGTAGTTTAGGAGATATTGACAGATTTAGACATTTTTGGGGGTATGAAAATTTCTGAAAAGTTCAATTGGACCAAGATTTTTCTATGTTCCCGAAGGCCTACAGCTACAACTCCGCTACCAGATTGTAGCACTCCGAAAGTTACATCGAATGAGCCTATCGGCGTATTCCTAGGTATTGTAGTTTAGGAGATATTGACAGATTTAGACATTTTTGGGGGTATGAAAATTTCTGAAAAGTTCAATTGGACCAAGATTTTTCTATGTTCCCGAAGGCCTACAGCTACAACTCCGCTACCAGATTGTAGCACTCCGAAAGTTACATCGAATGAGCCTATCGGCGTATTCCTAGGTATTGTAGTTTAGGAGATATTGACAGATTTAGACATTTTTGGGGGTATGAAAATTTCTGAAAAGTTCAATTGGACCAAGATTTTTCTATGTTCCCGAAGGCCTACAGCTACAACTCCGCTACCAGATTGTAGCACTCCGAAAGTTACATCGAATGAGCCTATCGGCGTATTCCTAGGTATTGTAGTTTAGGAGATATTGACAGATTTAGACATTTTTGGGGGTATGAAAATTTCTGAAAAGTTCAATTGGACCAAGATTTTTCTATGTTCCCGAAGGCCTACAGCTACAACTCCGCTACCAGATTGTAGCACTCCGAAAGTTACATCGAATGAGCCTATCGGCGTATTCCTAGGTATTGTAGTTTAGGAGATATTGACAGATTTAGACATTTTTGGGGGTATGAAAATTTCTGAAAAGTTCAATTGGACCAAGATTTTTCTATGTTCCCGAAGGCCTACAGCTACAACTCCGCTACCAGATTGTAGCACTCCGAAAGTTACATCGAATGAGCCTATCGGCGTATTCCTAGGTATTGTAGTTTAGGAGATATTGACAGATTTAGACATTTTTGGGGGTATGAAAATTTCTGAAAAGTTCAATTGGACCAAGATTTTTCTTTGTTCCCGAAGGCCTACAGCTACAACTCCGCTACCAGATTGTAGCACTCCGAAAGTTACATCGAATGAGCCTATCGGCGTATTCCTAGGTATTGTAGTTTAGGAGATATTGACAGATTTAGACATTTTTGGGGGTATGAAAATTTCTGAAAAGTTCAATTGGACCAAGATTTTTCTATGTTCCCGAAGGCCTACAGCTACAACTCCGCTACCAGATTGTAGCACTCCGAAAGTTACATCGAATGAGCCTATCGGCGTATTCCTAGGTATTGTAGTTTAGGAGATATTGACAGATTTAGACATTTTTGGGGGTATGAAAATTTCTGAAAAGTTCAATTGGACCAAGATTTTTCTATGTTCCCGAAGGCCTACAGCTACAACTTCGCTACCAGATTGTAGCACTCCGAAAGTTACATCGAATGAGCCTATCGGCGTATTCCTAGGTATTGTAGTTTAGGAGATATTGACAGATTTAGACATTTTTGGGGGTATGAAAATTTCTGAAAAGTTCAATTGGACCAAGATTTTTCTATGTTCCCGAAGGCCTACAGCTACAACTCCGCTACCATATTGTAGCACTCCGAAAGTTACATCGAATGAGCCTATCGGCGTATTCCTAGGTATTGTAGTTTAGGAGATATTGACAGATTTAGACATTTTTGGGGGTATGAAAATTTCTGAAAAGTTCAATTGGACCAAGATTTTTCTATGTTCCCGAAGGCCTACAGCTACAACTCCGCTACCAGATTGTAGCACTCCGAAAGTTACATCGAATGAGCCTATCGGCGTATCCCTAGGTATTGTAGTTTAGGAGATATTGACAGATTTAGACATTTTTGGGGGTATGAAAATTTCTGAAAAGTTCAATTGGACCAAGATTTTTCTATGTTCCCGAAGGCCTACAGCTACAACTCCGCTACCAGATTGTAGCACTCCGAAAGTTACATCGAATGAGCCTATCGGCGTATTCCTAGGTATTGTAGTTTAGGAGATATTGACAGATTTAGACATTTTTGGGGGTATGAAAATTTCTGAAAAGTTCAATTGGACCAAGATTTTTCTATGTTCCCGAAGGCCTACAGCAGGGCCGGCCAACCCGTGGCCCGCGGGCCACATGTGGCCCGCGAGAAGGTTTTGAGTGGCCCGCGAGGTAATTTCCGAAATTAGTAATATTATCAAAAATGGACTGCACAGATTGTGGTGTGAACTTACAAGGCCAACCAAAACTCTGATTAGTCTGGCTGCAACACTTGAGATGTGATGACTAAAATATCAGATCCAACGCATTGGCAGATCCTTGAGCCAGTCACATTTTGGTTTATCTTCGTACACTACGATAAAGCAGAATAATTTGCGATAGATTTATCAAAAGTAAAAATTTTCTACACACTTCGCGCAACATGTTGTCACTCGATTTCTTGCTTTTAATATTGTTACCCCTTTGTGAAGATGAAAGAACGCCTAATGTATCAAATTGAGTCTTACTTTATTCGCGATTACGACACAAAGTGTCGTTTAGCATATGCGACCTGCGTTTGCGCTCGCAGAAAGACCGTCGACTATATGAAACCTAGGCACAAAATGATTGACCCATGTTGGTCGAAGCTTTCGATATCGATATGTCCAGGCGCCGAATAGTCCTTCCCTTGCAAGCCTAGCGATATACAGCAGACCCGCATTATATTCAAGTGACGATATTATTGACCTATGGACTTAGAAATATTTTCGCGCTTCGCGCGGCTTGTGGCCCGCGCAGTAATTTGTCAATCAAATGTGGCCCTTTGGCTGAAAAGGTTGGCCACCCCTGGCCTACAGCTACAACTCCGCTACCAGATTGTAGCACTCCGAAAGTTACATCGAATGAGCCTATCGGCGTATTCCTAGGTATTGTAGTTTAGGAGATATTGACAGATTTAGACATTTTTGGGGGTATGAAAATTTCTGAAAAGTTCAATTGGACCAAGATTTTTCTATGTTCCCGAAGGCCTACAGCTACAACTCCGCTACCAGATTGTAGCACTCCGAAAGTTACATCGAATGAGCCTATCGGCGTATTCCTAGGTATTGTAGTTTAGGAGATATTGACAGATTTAGACATTTTTGGGGGTATGAAAATTTCTGAAAAGTTCAATTGGACCAAGATTTTTCTATGTTCCCGAAGGCCTACAGCTACAACTCCGCTACCAGATTGTAGCACTCCGAAAGTTACATCGAATGAGCCTATCGGCGTATTCCTAGGTATTGTAGTTTAGGAGATATTGACAGATTTAGACATTTTTGGGGGTATGAAAATTTCTGAAAAGTTCAATTGGACCAAGATTTTTCTATGTTCCCGAAGGCCTACAGCTACAACTCCGCTACCAGATTGTAGCACTCCGAAGTTACATCGAATGAGCCTATCGGCGTATTCCTAGGTATTGTAGTTTAGGAGATATTGACAGATTTAGACATTTTTGGGGGTATGAAAATTTCTGAAAAGTTCAATTGGACCAAGATTTTTCTATGTTCCCGAAGGCCTATAGCTACAACTCCGCTACCAGATTGTAGCACTCCGAAAGTTACATCGAATGAGCCTATCGGCGTATTCCTAGGTATTGTAGTTTAGGAGATATTGACAGATTTAGACATTTTTGTGGGTATGAAAATTTCTGAAAAGTTCAATTGGACCAAGATTTTTCTATGTTCCCGAAGGCCTACAGCTACAACTCCGCTACCAGATTGTAGCACTCTGAAAGTTACATCGAATGAGCCTATCGGCGTATTCCTAGGTATTGTAGTTTAGGAGATATTGACAGATTTAGACATTTTTGGGGGTATGAAAATTTCTGAAAAGTTCAATTGGACCAAGATTTTTCTATGTTCCCGAAGGCCTACAGCTACAACTCCGCTACCAGATTGTAGCACTCCGAAAGTTACATCGAATGAGCCTATCGGCGTATTCCTAGGTATTGTAGTTTAGGAGATATTGACAGATTTAGACATTTTTGGGGGTATGAAAATTTCTGAAAAGTTCAATTGGACCAAGATTTTTCTATGTTCCCGAAGGCCTACAGCTACAACTCCGCTACCAGATTGTAGCACTCCGAAAGTTACATCGAATGAGCCTATCGGCGTATTCCTAGGTATTGTAGTTTAGGAGATATTGACAGATTTAGACATTTTTGGGGGTATGAAAATTTCTGAAAAGTTCAATTGGACCAAGATTTTTCTATGTTCCCGAAGGCCTACAGCTACAACTCCGCTACCAGATTGTAGCACTCCGAAAGTTACATCGAATGAGCCTATCGGCGTATTCCTAGGTATTGTAGTTTAGGAGATATTGACAGATTTAGACATTTTTGGGGGTATGAAAATTTCTGAAAAGTTCAATTGGACCAAGATTTTTCTATGTTCCCGAAGGCCTACAGCTACAACTCCGCTACCAGATTGTAGCACTCCGAAAGTTACATCGAATGAGCCTATCGGCGTATTCCTAGGTATTGTAGTTTAGGAGATATTGACAGATTTAGACATTTTTGGGGGTATGAAAATTTCTGAAAAGTTCAATTGGACCAAGATTTTTTCTATGTTCCCGAAGGCCTACAGCTACAACTCCGCTACCAGATTGTAGCACTCCGAAAGTTACATCGAATGAGCCTATCGGCGTATTCCTAGGTATTGTAGTTTAGGAGATATTGACAGATTTAGACATTTTTGGGGGTATGAAAATTTCTGAAAAGTTCAATTGGACCAAGATTTTTCTATGTTCCCGAAGGCCTACAGCTACAACTCCGCTACCAGATTGTAGCACTCCGAAAGTTACATCGAATGAGCCTATCGGCGTATTCCTAGGTATTGTAGTTTAGGAGATATTGACAGATTTAGACATTTTTGGGGGTATGAAAATTTCTGAAAAGTTCAATTGGACCAAGATTTTTCTATGTTCCCGAAGGCCTACAGCTACAACTCCGCTACCAGATTGTAGCACTCCGAAAGTTACATCGAATGAGCCTATCGGCGTATTCCTAGGTATTGTAGTTTAGGAGATATTGACAGATTTAGACATTTTTGGGGGTATGAAAATTTCTGAAAAGTTCAATTGGACCAAGATTTTTCTATGTTCCCGAAGGCCTACAGCTACAACTCCGCTACCAGATTGTAGCACTCCGAAAGTTACATCGAATGAGCCTATCGGCGTATTCCTAGGTATTGTAGTTTAGGAGATATTGACAGATTTAGACATTTTTGGGGGTATGAAAATTTCTGAAAAGTTCAATTGGACCAAGATTTTTCTATGTTCCCGAAGGCCTACAGCTACAACTCCGCTACCAGATTGTAGCACTCCGAAAGTTACATCGAATGAGCCTATCGGCGTATTCCTAGGTATTGTAGTTTAGGAGATATTGACAGATTTAGACATTTTTGGGGGTATGAAAATTTCTGAAAAGTTCAATTGGACCAAGATTTTTCTATGTTCCCGAAGGCCTACAGCTACAACTCCGCTACCAGATTGTAGCACTCCGAAAGTTACATCGAATGAGCCTATCGGCGTATTCCTAGGTATTGTAGTTTAGGAGATATTGACAGATTTAGACATTTTTGGGGGTATGAAAATTTCTGAAAAGTTCAATTGGACCAAGATTTTTCTATGTTCCCGAAGGCCTACAGCTACAACTCCGCTACCAAATTGTAGCACTCCGAAAGTTACATCGAATGAGCCTATCGGCGTATTCCTAGGTATTGTAGTTTAGGAGATATTGACAGATTTAGACATTTTTGGGGGTATGAAAATTTCTGAAAAGTTCAATTGGACCAAGATTTTTCTATGTTCCCGAAGGCCTACAGCTACAACTCCGCTACCAGATTGTAGCACTCCGAAAGTTACATCGAATGAGCCTATCGGCGTATTCCTAGGTATTGTAGTTTAGGAGATATTGACAGATTTAGACATTTTTGGGGGTATGAAAATTTCTGAAAAGTTCAATTGGACCAAGATTTTTCTATGTTCCCGAAGGCCTACAGCTACAACTCCGCTACCAGATTGTAGCACTCCGAAAGTTACATCGAATGAGCCTATCGGCGTATTCCTAGGTATTGTAGTTTAGGAGATATTGACAGATTTAGACATTTTTGGGGGTATGAAAATTTCTGAAAAGTTCAATTGGACCAAGATTTTTCTATGTTCCCGAAGGCCTACAGCTACAACTCCGCTACCAGATTGTAGCACTCCGAAAGTTACATCGAATGAGCCTATCGGCGTATTCCTAGGTATTGTAGTTTAGGAGATATTGACAGATTTAGACATTTTTGGGGGTATGAAAATTTCTGAAAAGTTCAATTGGACCAAGATTTTTCTATGTTCCCGAAGGCCTACAGCTACAACTCCGCTACCAGATTGTAGCACTCCGAAAGTTACATCGAATGAGCCTATCGGCGTATTCCTAGGTATTGTAGTTTAGGAGATATTGACAGATTTAGACATTTTTGGGGGTATGAAAATTTCTGAAAAGTTCAATTGGACCAAGATTTTTCTATGTTCCCGAAGGCCTACAGCTACAACTCCGCTACCAGGATTGTAGCACTCCGAAAGTTACATCGAATGAGCCTATCGGCGTATTCCTAGGTATTGTAGTTTAGGAGATATTGACAGATTTAGACATTTTTGGGGGTATGAAAATTTCTGAAAAGTTCAATTGGACCAAGATTTTTCTATGTTCCCGAAGGCCTACAGCTACAACTCCGCTACCAGATTGTAGCACTCCGAAAGTTACATCGAATGAGCCTATCGGCGTATTCCTAGGTATTGTAGTTTAGGAGATATTGACAGATTTAGACATTTTTGGGGGTATGAAAATTTCTGAAAAGTTCAATTGGACCAAGATTTTTCTATGTTCCCGAAGGCCTACAGCTACAACTCCGCTACCAGATTGTAGCACTCCGAAAGTTACATCGAATGAGCCTATCGGCGTATTCCTAGGTATTGTAGTTTAGGAGATATTGACAGATTTAGGCATTTTTGGGGGTATGAAAATTTCTGAAAAGTTCAATTGGACCAAGATTTTTCTATGTTCCCGAAGGCCTACAGCTACAACTCCGCTACCAGATTGTAGCACTCCGAAAGTTACATCGAATGAGCCTATCGGCGTATTCCTAGGTATTGTAGTTTAGGAGATATTGACAGATTTAGACATTTTTGGGGGTATGAAAATTTCTGAAAAGTTCAATTGGACCAAGATTTTTCTATGTTCCCGAAGGCCTACAGCTACAACTCCGCTACCAGATTGTAGCACTCCGAAAGTTACATCGAATGAGCCTATCGGCGTATTCCTAGGTATTGTAGTTTAGGAGATATTGACAGATTTAGACATTTTTGGGGGTATGAAAATTTCTGAAAAGTTCAATTGGACCAAGATTTTTCTATGTTCCCGAAGGCCTACAGCTACAACTCCGCTACCAGATTGTAGCACTCCGAAAGTTACATCGAATGAGCCTATCGGCGTATTCCTAGGTATTGTAGTTTAGGAGATATTGACAGATTTAGACATTTTTGGGGGTATGAAAATTTCTGAAAAGTTCAATTGGACCAAGATTTTTCTATGTTCCCGAAGGCCTACAGCTACAACTCCGCTACCAGATTGTAGCACTCCGAAAGTTACATCGAATGAGCCTATCGGCGTATTCCTAGGTATTGTAGTTTAGGAGATATTGACAGATTTAGACATTTTTGGGGGTATGAAAATTTCTGAAAAGTTCAATTGGACCAAGATTTTTCTATGTTCCCGAAGGCCTACAGCTACAACTCCGCTACCAGATTGTAGCACTCCGAAAGTTACATCGAATGAGCCTATCGGCGTATTCCTAGGTATTGTAGTTTAGGAGATATTGACAGATTTAGACATTTTTGGGGGTATGAAAATTTCTGAAAAGTTCAATTGGACCAAGATTTTTCTATGTTCCCGAAGGCCTACAGCTACAACTCCGCTACCAGATTGTAGCACTCCGAAAGTTACATCGAATGAGCCTATCGGCGTATTCCTAGGTATTGTAGTTTAGGAGATATTGACAGATTTAGACATTTTTGGGGGTATGAAAATTTCTGAAAAGTTCAATTGGACCAAGATTTTTCTATGTTCCCGAAGGCCTACAGCTACAACTCCGCTACCAGATTGTAGCACTCCGAAAGTTACATCGAATGAGCCTATCGGCGTATTCCTAGGTATTGTAGTTTAGGAGATATTGACAGATTTAGACATTTTTGGGGGTATGAAAATTTCTGAAAGTTCAATTGGACCAAGATTTTTCTATGTTCCCGAAGGCCTACAGCTACAACTCCGCTACCAGATTGTAGCACTCCGAAAGTTACATCGAATGAGCCTATCGGCGTATTCCTAGGTATTGTAGTTTAGGAGATATTGACAGATTTAGACATTTTTGGGGGTATGAAAATTTCTGAAAAGTTCAATTGGACCAAGATTTTTCTATGTTCCCGAAGGCCTACAGCTACAACTCCGCTACCAGATTGTAGCACTCCGAAAGTTACATCGAATGAGCCTATCGGCGTATTCCTAGGTATTGTAGTTTAGGAGATATTGACAGATTTAGGCATTTTTGGGGGTATGAAAATTTCTGAAAAGTTCAATTGGACCAAGATTTTTCTATGTTCCCGAAGGCCTACAGCTACAACTCCGCTACCAGATTGTAGCACTCCGAAAGTTACATCGAATGAGCCTATCGGCGTATTCCTAGGTATTGTAGTTTAGGAGATATTGACAGATTTAGACATTTTTGGGGGTATGAAAATTTCTGAAAAGTTCAATTGGACCAAGATTTTTCTATGTTCCCGAAGGCCTACAGCTACAACTCCGCTACCAGATTGTAGCACTCCGAAAGTTACATCGAATGAGCCTATCGGCGTATTCCTAGGTATTGTAGTTTAGGAGATATTGACAGATTTAGACATTTTTGGGGGTATGAAAATTTCTGAAAAGTTCAATTGGACCAAGATTTTTCTATGTTCCCGAAGGCCTACAGCTACAACTCCGCTACCAGATTGTAGCACTCCGAAAGTTACATCGAATGAGCCTATCGGCGTATTCCTAGGTATTGTAGTTTAGGAGATATTGACAGATTTAGACATTTTTGGGGGTATGAAAATTTCTGAAAAGTTCAATTGGACCAAGATTTTTCTATGTTCCCGAAGGCCTACAGCTACAACTCCGCTACCAGATTGTAGCACTCCGAAAGTTACATCGAATGAGCCTATCGGCGTATTCCTAGGTATTGTAGTTTAGGAGATATTGACAGATTTAGACATTTTTGGGGGTATGAAAATTTCTGAAAAGTTCAATTGGACCAAGATTTTTCTATGTTCCCGAAGGCCTACAGCTACAACTCCGCTACCAGATTGTAGCACTCCGAAAGTTACATCGAATGAGCCTATCGGCGTATTCCTAGGTATTGTAGTTTAGGAGATATTGACAGATTTAGACATTTTTGGGGGTATGAAAATTTCTGAAAAGTTCAATTGGACCAAGATTTTTCTATGTTCCCGAAGGCCTACAGCTACAACTCCGCTACCAGATTGTAGCACTCCGAAAGTTACATCGAATGAGCCTATCGGCGTATTCCTAGGTATTGTAGTTTAGGAGATATTGACAGATTTAGACATTTTTGGGGGTATGAAAATTTCTGAAAAGTTCAATTGGACCAAGATTTTTCTATGTTCCCGAAGGCCTACAGCTACAACTCCGCTACCAGATTGTAGCACTCCGAAAGTTACATCGAATGAGCCTATCGGCGTATTCCTAGGTATTGTAGTTTAGGAGATATTGACAGATTTAGACATTTTTGGGGGTATGAAAATTTCTGAAAAGTTCAATTGGACCAAGATTTTTCTATGTTCCCGAAGGCCTACAGCTACAACTCCGCTACCAGATTGTAGCACTCCGAAAGTTACATCGAATGAGCCTATCGGCGTATTCCTAGGTATTGTAGTTTAGGAGATATTGACAGATTTAGACATTTTTGGGGGTATGAAAATTTCTGAAAAGTTCAATTGGACCAAGATTTTTCTATGTTCCCGAAGGCCTACAGCTACAACTCCGCTACCAGATTGTAGCACTCCGAAAGTTACATCGAATGAGCCTATCGGCGTATTCCTAGGTATTGTAGTTTAGGAGATATTGACAGATTTAGACATTTTTGGGGGTATGAAAATTTCTGAAAAGTTCAATTGGACCAAGATTTTTCTATGTTCCCGAAGGCCTACAGCTACAACTCCGCTACCAGATTGTAGCACTCCGAAAGTTACATCGAATGAGCCTATCGGCGTATTCCTAGGTATTGTAGTTTAGGAGATATTGACAGATTTAGACATTTTTGGGGGTATGAAAATTTCTGAAAAGTTCAATTGGACCAAGATTTTTCTATGTTCCCGAAGGCCTACAGCTACAACTCCGCTACCAGATTGTAGCACTCCGAAAGTTACATCGAATGAGCCTATCGGCGTATTCCTAGGTATTGTAGTTTAGGAGATATTGACAGATTTAGACATTTTTGGGGGTATGAAAATTTCTGAAAAGTTCAATTGGACCAAGATTTTTCTATGTTCCCGAAGGCCTACAGCTACAACTCCGCTACCAGATTGTAGCACTCCGAAAGTTACATCGAATGAGCCTATCGGCGTATTCCTAGGTATTGTAGTTTAGGAGATATTGACAGATTTAGACATTTTTGGGGGTATGAAAATTTCTGAAAAGTTCAATTGGACCAAGATTTTTCTATGTTCCCGAAGGCCTACAGCTACAACTCCGCTACCAGATTGTAGCACTCCGAAAGTTACATCGAATGAGCCTATCGGCGTATTCCTAGGTATTGTAGTTTAGGAGATATTGACAGATTTAGACATTTTTGGGGGTATGAAAATTTCTGAAAAGTTCAATTGGACCAAGATTTTTCTATGTTCCCGAAGGCCTACAGCTACAACTCCGCTACCAGATTGTAGCACTCCGAAAGTTACATCGAATGAGCCTATCGGCGTATTCCTAGGTATTGTAGTTTAGGAGATATTGACAGATTTAGACATTTTTGGGGGTATGAAAATTTCTGAAAAGTTCAATTGGACCAAGATTTTTCTATGTTCCCGAAGGCCTACAGCTACAACTCCGCTACCAGATTGTAGCACTCCGAAAGTTACATCGAATGAGCCTATCGGCGTATTCCTAGGTATTGTAGTTTAGGAGATATTGACAGATTTAGACATTTTTGGGGGTATGAAAATTTCTGAAAAGTTCAATTGGACCAAGATTTTTCTATGTTCCCGAAGGCCTACAGCTACAACTCCGCTACCAGATTGTAGCACTCCGAAAGTTACATCGAATGAGCCTATCGGCGTATTCCTAGGTATTGTAGTTTAGGAGATATTGACAGATTTAGACATTTTTGGGGGTATGAAAATTTCTGAAAAGTTCAATTGGACCAAGATTTTTCTATGTTCCCGAAGGCCTACAGCTACAACTCCGCTACCAGATTGTAGCACTCCGAAAGTTACATCGAATGAGCCTATCGGCGTATTCCTAGGTATTGTAGTTTAGGAGATATTGACAGATTTAGACATTTTTGGGGGTATGAAAATTTCTGAAAAGTTCAATTGGACCAAGATTTTTCTATGTTCCCGAAGGCCTACAGCTACAACTCCGCTACCAGATTGTAGCACTCCGAAAGTTACATCGAATGAGCCTATCGGCGTATTCCTAGGTATTGTAGTTTAGGAGATATTGACAGATTTAGACATTTTTGGGGGTATGAAAATTTCTGAAAAGTTCAATTGGACCAAGATTTTTCTATGTTCCCGAAGGCCTACAGCTACAACTCCGCTACCAGATTGTAGCACTCCGAAAGTTACATCGAATGAGCCTATCGGCGTATTCCTAGGTATTGTAGTTTAGGAGATATTGACAGATTTAGACATTTTTGGGGGTATGAAAATTTCTGAAAAGTTCAATTGGACCAAGATTTTTCTATGTTCCCGAAGGCCTACAGCTACAACTCCGCTACCAGATTGTAGCACTCCGAAAGTTACATCGAATGAGCCTATCGGCGTATTCCTAGGTATTGTAGTTTAGGAGATATTGACAGATTTAGACATTTTTGGGGGTATGAAAATTTCTGAAAAGTTCAATTGGACCAAGATTTTTCTATGTTCCCGAAGGCCTACAGCTACAACTCCGCTACCAGATTGTAGCACTCCGAAAGTTACATCGAATGAGCCTATCGGCGTATTCCTAGGTATTGTAGTTTAGGAGATATTGACAGATTTAGACATTTTTGGGGGTATGAAAATTTCTGAAAAGTTCAATTGGACCAAGATTTTTCTATGTTCCCGAAGGCCTACAGCTACAACTCCGCTACCAGATTGTAGCACTCCGAAAGTTACATCGAATGAGCCTATCGGCGTATTCCTAGGTATTGTAGTTTAGGAGATATTGACAGATTTAGACATTTTTGGGGGTATGAAAATTTCTGAAAAGTTCAATTGGACCAAGATTTTTCTATGTTCCCGAAGGCCTACAGCTACAACTCCGCTACCAGATTGTAGCACTCCGAAAGTTACATCGAATGAGCCTATCGGCGTATTCCTAGGTATTGTAGTTTAGGAGATATTGACAGATTTAGACATTTTTGGGGGTATGAAAATTTCTGAAAAGTTCAATTGGACCAAGATTTTTCTATGTTCCCGAAGGCCTACAGCTACAACTCCGCTACCAGATTGTAGCACTCCGAAAGTTACATCGAATGAGCCTATCGGCGTATTCCTAGGTATTGTAGTTTAGGAGATATTGACAGATTTAGACATTTTTGGGGGTATGAAAATTTCTGAAAAGTTCAATTGGACCAAGATTTTTCTATGTTCCCGAAGGCCTACAGCTACAACTCCGCTACCAGATTGTAGCACTCCGAAAGTTACATCGAATGAGCCTATCGGCGTATTCCTAGGTATTGTAGTTTAGGAGATATTGACAGATTTAGACATTTTTGGGGGTATGAAAATTTCTGAAAAGTTCAATTGGACCAAGATTTTTCTATGTTCCCGAAGGCCTACAGCTACAACTCCGCTACCAGATTGTAGCACTCCGAAAGTTACATCGAATGAGCCTATCGGCGTATTCCTAGGTATTGTAGTTTAGGAGATATTGACAGATTTAGACATTTTTGGGGGTATGAAAATTTCTGAAAAGTTCAATTGGACCAAGATTTTTCTATGTTCCCGAAGGCCTACAGCTACAACTCCGCTACCAGATTGTAGCACTCCGAAAGTTACATCGAATGAGCCTATCGGCGTATTCCTAGGTATTGTAGTTTAGGAGATATTGACAGATTTAGACATTTTTGGGGGTATGAAAATTTCTGAAAAGTTCAATTGGACCAAGATTTTTCTATGTTCCCGAAGGCCTACAGCTACAACTCCGCTACCAGATTGTAGCACTCCGAAAGTTACATCGAATGAGCCTATCGGCGTATTCCTAGGTATTGTAGTTTAGGAGATATTGACAGATTTAGACATTTTTGGGGGTATGAAAATTTCTGAAAAGTTCAATTGGACCAAGATTTTTCTATGTTCCCGAAGGCCTACAGCTACAACTCCGCTACCAGATTGTAGCACTCCGAAAGTTACATCGAATGAGCCTATCGGCGTATTCCTAGGTATTGTAGTTTAGGAGATATTGACAGATTTAGACATTTTTGGGGGTATGAAAATTTCTGAAAAGTTCAATTGGACCAAGATTTTTCTATGTTCCCGAAGGCCTACAGCTACAACTCCGCTACCAGATTGTAGCACTCCGAAAGTTACATCGAATGAGCCTATCGGCGTATTCCTAGGTATTGTAGTTTAGGAGATATTGACAGATTTAGACATTTTTGGGGGTATGAAAATTTCTGAAAAGTTCAATTGGACCAAGATTTTTCTATGTTCCCGAAGGCCTACAGCTACAACTCCGCTACCAGATTGTAGCACTCCGAAAGTTACATCGAATGAGCCTATCGGCGTATTCCTAGGTATTGTAGTTTAGGAGATATTGACAGATTTAGACATTTTTGGGGGTATGAAAATTTCTGAAAAGTTCAATTGGACCAAGATTTTTCTATGTTCCCGAAGGCCTACAGCTACAACTCCGCTACCAGATTGTAGCACTCCGAAAGTTACATCGAATGAGCCTATCGGCGTATTCCTAGGTATTGTAGTTTAGGAGATATTGACAGATTTAGACATTTTTGGGGGTATGAAAATTTCTGAAAAGTTCAATTGGACCAAGATTTTTCTATGTTCCCGAAGGCCTACAGCTACAACTCCGCTACCAGATTGTAGCACTCCGAAAGTTACATCGAATGAGCCTATCGGCGTATTCCTAGGTATTGTAGTTTAGGAGATATTGACAGATTTAGACATTTTTGGGGGTATGAAAATTTCTGAAAAGTTCAATTGGACCAAGATTTTTCTATGTTCCCGAAGGCCTACAGCTACAACTCCGCTACCAGATTGTAGCACTCCGAAAGTTACATCGAATGAGCCTATCGGCGTATTCCTAGGTATTGTAGTTTAGGAGATATTGACAGATTTAGACATTTTTGGGGGTATGAAAATTTCTGAAAAGTTCAATTGGACCAAGATTTTTCTATGTTCCCGAAGGCCTACAGCTACAACTCCGCTACCAGATTGTAGCACTCCGAAAGTTACATCGAATGAGCCTATCGGCGTATTCCTAGGTATTGTAGTTTAGGAGATATTGACAGATTTAGACATTTTTGGGGGTATGAAAATTTCTGAAAAGTTCAATTGGACCAAGATTTTTCTATGTTCCCGAAGGCCTACAGCTACAACTCCGCTACCAGATTGTAGCACTCCGAAAGTTACATCGAATGAGCCTATCGGCGTATTCCTAGGTATTGTAGTTTAGGAGATATTGACAGATTTAGACATTTTTGGGGGTATGAAAATTTCTGAAAAGTTCAATTGGACCAAGATTTTTCTATGTTCCCGAAGGCCTACAGCTACAACTCCGCTACCAGATTGTAGCACTCCGAAAGTTACATCGAATGAGCCTATCGGCGTATTCCTAGGTATTGTAGTTTAGGAGATATTGACAGATTTAGACATTTTTGGGGGTATGAAAATTTCTGAAAAGTTCAATTGGACCAAGATTTTTCTATGTTCCCGAAGGCCTACAGCTACAACTCCGCTACCAGATTGTAGCACTCCGAAAGTTACATCGAATGAGCCTATCGGCGTATTCCTAGGTATTGTAGTTTAGGAGATATTGACAGATTTAGACATTTTTGGGGGTATGAAAATTTCTGAAAAGTTCAATTGGACCAAGATTTTTCTATGTTCCCGAAGGCCTACAGCTACAACTCCGCTACCAGATTGTAGCACTCCGAAAGTTACATCGAATGAGCCTATCGGCGTATTCCTAGGTATTGTAGTTTAGGAGATATTGACAGATTTAGACATTTTTGGGGGTATGAAAATTTCTGAAAAGTTCAATTGGACCAAGATTTTTCTATGTTCCCGAAGGCCTACAGCTACAACTCCGCTACCAGATTGTAGCACTCCGAAAGTTACATCGAATGAGCCTATCGGCGTATTCCTAGGTATTGTAGTTTAGGAGATATTGACAGATTTAGACATTTTTGGGGGTATGAAAATTTCTGAAAAGTTCAATTGGACCAAGATTTTTCTATGTTCCCGAAGGCCTACAGCTACAACTCCGCTACCAGATTGTAGCACTCCGAAAGTTACATCGAATGAGCCTATCGGCGTATTCCTAGGTATTGTAGTTTAGGAGATATTGACAGATTTAGACATTTTTGGGGGTATGAAAATTTCTGAAAAGTTCAATTGGACCAAGATTTTTCTATGTTCCCGAAGGCCTACAGCTACAACTCCGCTACCAGATTGTAGCACTCCGAAAGTTACATCGAATGAGCCTATCGGCGTATTCCTAGGTATTGTAGTTTAGGAGATATTGACAGATTTAGACATTTTTGGGGGTATGAAAATTTCTGAAAAGTTCAATTGGACCAAGATTTTTCTATGTTCCCGAAGGCCTACAGCTACAACTCCGCTACCAGATTGTAGCACTCCGAAAGTTACATCGAATGAGCCTATCGGCGTATTCCTAGGTATTGTAGTTTAGGAGATATTGACAGATTTAGACATTTTTGGGGGTATGAAAATTTCTGAAAAGTTCAATTGGACCAAGATTTTTCTATGTTCCCGAAGGCCTACAGCTACAACTCCGCTACCAGATTGTAGCACTCCGAAAGTTACATCGAATGAGCCTATCGGCGTATTCCTAGGTATTGTAGTTTAGGAGATATTGACAGATTTAGACATTTTTGGGGGTATGAAAATTTCTGAAAAGTTCAATTGGACCAAGATTTTTCTATGTTCCCGAAGGCCTACAGCTACAACTCCGCTACCAGATTGTAGCACTCCGAAAGTTACATCGAATGAGCCTATCGGCGTATTCCTAGGTATTGTAGTTTAGGAGATATTGACAGATTTAGACATTTTTGGGGGTATGAAAATTTCTGAAAAGTTCAATTGGACCAAGATTTTTCTATGTTCCCGAAGGCCTACAGCTACAACTCCGCTACCAGATTGTAGCACTCCGAAAGTTACATCGAATGAGCCTATCGGCGTATTCCTAGGTATTGTAGTTTAGGAGATATTGACAGATTTAGACATTTTTGGGGGTATGAAAATTTCTGAAAAGTTCAATTGGACCAAGATTTTTCTATGTTCCCGAAGGCCTACAGCTACAACTCCGCTACCAGATTGTAGCACTCCGAAAGTTACATCGAATGAGCCTATCGGCGTATTCCTAGGTATTGTAGTTTAGGAGATATTGACAGATTTAGACATTTTTGGGGGTATGAAAATTTCTGAAAAGTTCAATTGGACCAAGATTTTTCTATGTTCCCGAAGGCCTACAGCTACAACTCCGCTACCAGATTGTAGCACTCCGAAAGTTACATCGAATGAGCCTATCGGCGTATTCCTAGGTATTGTAGTTTAGGAGATATTGACAGATTTAGACATTTTTGGGGGTATGAAAATTTCTGAAAAGTTCAATTGGACCAAGATTTTTCTATGTTCCCGAAGGCCTACAGCTACAACTCCGCTACCAGATTGTAGCACTCCGAAAGTTACATCGAATGAGCCTATCGGCGTATTCCTAGGTATTGTAGTTTAGGAGATATTGACAGATTTAGACATTTTTGGGGGTATGAAAATTTCTGAAAAGTTCAATTGGACCAAGATTTTTCTATGTTCCCGAAGGCCTACAGCTACAACTCCGCTACCAGATTGTAGCACTCCGAAAGTTACATCGAATGAGCCTATCGGCGTATTCCTAGGTATTGTAGTTTAGGAGATATTGACAGATTTAGACATTTTTGGGGGTATGAAAATTTCTGAAAAGTTCAATTGGACCAAGATTTTTCTATGTTCCCGAAGGCCTACAGCTACAACTCCGCTACCAGATTGTAGCACTCCGAAAGTTACATCGAATGAGCCTATCGGCGTATTCCTAGGTATTGTAGTTTAGGAGATATTGACAGATTTAGACATTTTTGGGGGTATGAAAATTTCTGAAAAGTTCAATTGGACCAAGATTTTTCTATGTTCCCGAAGGCCTACAGCTACAACTCCGCTACCAGATTGTAGCACTCCGAAAGTTACATCGAATGAGCCTATCGGCGTATTCCTAGGTATTGTAGTTTAGGAGATATTGACAGATTTAGACATTTTTGGGGGTATGAAAATTTCTGAAAAGTTCAATTGGACCAAGATTTTTCTATGTTCCCGAAGGCCTACAGCTACAACTCCGCTACCAGATTGTAGCACTCCGAAAGTTACATCGAATGAGCCTATCGGCGTATTCCTAGGTATTGTAGTTTAGGAGATATTGACAGATTTAGACATTTTTGGGGGTATGAAAATTTCTGAAAAGTTCAATTGGACCAAGATTTTTCTATGTTCCCGAAGGCCTACAGCTACAACTCCGCTACCAGATTGTAGCACTCCGAAAGTTACATCGAATGAGCCTATCGGCGTATTCCTAGGTATTGTAGTTTAGGAGATATTGACAGATTTAGACATTTTTGGGGGTATGAAAATTTCTGAAAAGTTCAATTGGACCAAGATTTTTCTATGTTCCCGAAGGCCTACAGCTACAACTCCGCTACCAGATTGTAGCACTCCGAAAGTTACATCGAATGAGCCTATCGGCGTATTCCTAGGTATTGTAGTTTAGGAGATATTGACAGATTTAGACATTTTTGGGGGTATGAAAATTTCTGAAAAGTTCAATTGGACCAAGATTTTTCTATGTTCCCGAAGGCCTACAGCTACAACTCCGCTACCAGATTGTAGCACTCCGAAAGTTACATCGAATGAGCCTATCGGCGTATTCCTAGGTATTGTAGTTTAGGAGATATTGACAGATTTAGACATTTTTGGGGGTATGAAAATTTCTGAAAAGTTCAATTGGACCAAGATTTTTCTATGTTCCCGAAGGCCTACAGCTACAACTCCGCTACCAGATTGTAGCACTCCGAAAGTTACATCGAATGAGCCTATCGGCGTATTCCTAGGTATTGTAGTTTAGGAGATATTGACAGATTTAGACATTTTTGGGGGTATGAAAATTTCTGAAAAGTTCAATTGGACCAAGATTTTTCTATGTTCCCGAAGGCCTACAGCTACAACTCCGCTACCAGATTGTAGCACTCCGAAAGTTACATCGAATGAGCCTATCGGCGTATTCCTAGGTATTGTAGTTTAGGAGATATTGACAGATTTAGACATTTTTGGGGGTATGAAAATTTCTGAAAAGTTCAATTGGACCAAGATTTTTCTATGTTCCCGAAGGCCTACAGCTACAACTCCGCTACCAGATTGTAGCACTCCGAAAGTTACATCGAATGAGCCTATCGGCGTATTCCTAGGTATTGTAGTTTAGGAGATATTGACAGATTTAGACATTTTTGGGGGTATGAAAATTTCTGAAAAGTTCAATTGGACCAAGATTTTTCTATGTTCCCGAAGGCCTACAGCTACAACTCCGCTACCAGATTGTAGCACTCCGAAAGTTACATCGAATGAGCCTATCGGCGTATTCCTAGGTATTGTAGTTTAGGAGATATTGACAGATTTAGACATTTTTGGGGGTATGAAAATTTCTGAAAAGTTCAATTGGACCAAGATTTTTCTATGTTCCAGAAGGCCTACAGCTACAACTCCGCTACCAGATTGTAGCACTCCGAAAGTTACATCGAATGAGCCTATCGGCGTATTCCTAGGTATTGTAGTTTAGGAGATATTGACAGATTTAGACATTTTTGGGGGTATGAAAATTTCTGAAAAGTTCAATTGGACCAAGATTTTTCTATGTTCCCGAAGGCCTACAGCTACAACTCCGCTACCAGATTGTAGCACTCCGAAAGTTACATCGAATGAGCCTATCGGCGTATTCCTAGGTATTGTAGTTTAGGAGATATTGACAGATTTAGACATTTTTGGGGGTATGAAAATTTCTGAAAAGTTCAATTGGACCAAGATTTTTCTATGTTCCCGAAGGCCTACAGCTACAACTCCGCTACCAGATTGTAGCACTCCGAAAGTTACATCGAATGAGCCTATCGGCGTATTCCTAGGTATTGTAGTTTAGGAGATATTGACAGATTTAGACATTTTTGGGGGTATGAAAATTTCTGAAAAGTTCAATTGGACCAAGATTTTTCTATGTTCCCGAAGGCCTACAGCTACAACTCCGCTACCAGATTGTAGCACTCCGAAAGTTACATCGAATGAGCCTATCGGCGTATTCCTAGGTATTGTAGTTTAGGAGATATTGACAGATTTAGACATTTTTGGGGGTATGAAAATTTCTGAAAAGTTCAATTGGACCAAGATTTTTCTATGTTCCCGAAGGCCTACAGCTACAACTCCGCTACCAGATTGTAGCACTCCGAAAGTTACATCGAATGAGCCTATCGGCGTATTCCTAGGTATTGTAGTTTAGGAGATATTGACAGATTTAGACATTTTTGGGGGTATGAAAATTTCTGAAAAGTTCAATTGGACCAAGATTTTTCTATGTTCCCGAAGGCCTACAGCTACAACTCCGCTACCAGATTGTAGCACTCCGAAAGTTACATCGAATGAGCCTATCGGCGTATTCCTAGGTATTGTAGTTTAGGAGATATTGACAGATTTAGACATTTTTGGGGGTATGAAAATTTCTGAAAAGTTCAATTGGACCAAGATTTTTCTATGTTCCCGAAGGCCTACAGCTACAACTCCGCTACCAGATTGTAGCACTCCGAAAGTTACATCGAATGAGCCTATCGGCGTATTCCTAGGTATTGTAGTTTAGGAGATATTGACAGATTTAGACATTTTTGGGGGTATGAAAATTTCTGAAAAGTTCAATTGGACCAAGATTTTTCTATGTTCCCGAAGGCCTACAGCTACAACTCCGCTACCAGATTGTAGCACTCCGAAAGTTACATCGAATGAGCCTATCGGCGTATTCCTAGGTATTGTAGTTTAGGAGATATTGACAGATTTAGACATTTTTGGGGGTATGAAAATTTCTGAAAAGTTCAATTGGACCAAGATTTTTCTATGTTCCCGAAGGCCTACAGCTACAACTCCGCTACCAGATTGTAGCACTCCGAAAGTTACATCGAATGAGCCTATCGGCGTATTCCTAGGTATTGTAGTTTAGGAGATATTGACAGATTTAGACATTTTTGGGGGTATGAAAATTTCTGAAAAGTTCAATTGGACCAAGATTTTTCTATGTTCCCGAAGGCCTACAGCTACAACTCCGCTACCAGATTGTAGCACTCCGAAAGTTACATCGAATGAGCCTATCGGCGTATTCCTAGGTATTGTAGTTTAGGAGATATTGACAGATTTAGACATTTTTGGGGGTATGAAAATTTCTGAAAAGTTCAATTGGACCAAGATTTTTCTATGTTCCCGAAGGCCTACAGCTACAACTCCGCTACCAGATTGTAGCACTCCGAAAGTTACATCGAATGAGCCTATCGGCGTATTCCTAGGTATTGTAGTTTAGGAGATATTGACAGATTTAGACATTTTTGGGGGTATGAAAATTTCTGAAAAGTTCAATTGGACCAAGATTTTTCTATGTTCCCGAAGGCCTACAGCTACAACTCCGCTACCAGATTGTAGCACTCCGAAAGTTACATCGAATGAGCCTATCGGCGTATTCCTAGGTATTGTAGTTTAGGAGATATTGACAGATTTAGACATTTTTGGGGGTATGAAAATTTCTGAAAAGTTCAATTGGACCAAGATTTTTCTATGTTCCCGAAGGCCTACAGCTACAACTCCGCTACCAGATTGTAGCACTCCGAAAGTTACATCGAATGAGCCTATCGGCGTATTCCTAGGTATTGTAGTTTAGGAGATATTGACAGATTTAGACATTTTTGGGGGTATGAAAATTTCTGAAAAGTTCAATTGGACCAAGATTTTTCTATGTTCCCGAAGGCCTACAGCTACAACTCCGCTACCAGATTGTAGCACTCCGAAAGTTACATCGAATGAGCCTATCGGCGTATTCCTAGGTATTGTAGTTTAGGAGATATTGACAGATTTAGACATTTTTGGGGGTATGAAAATTTCTGAAAAGTTCAATTGGACCAAGATTTTTCTATGTTCCCGAAGGCCTACAGCTACAACTCCGCTACCAGATTGTAGCACTCCGAAAGTTACATCGAATGAGCCTATCGGCGTATTCCTAGGTATTGTAGTTTAGGAGATATTGACAGATTTAGACATTTTTGGGGGTATGAAAATTTCTGAAAAGTTCAATTGGACCAAGATTTTTCTATGTTCCCGAAGGCCTACAGCTACAACTCCGCTACCAGATTGTAGCACTCCGAAAGTTACATCGAATGAGCCTATCGGCGTATTCCTAGGTATTGTAGTTTAGGAGATATTGACAGATTTAGACATTTTTGGGGGTATGAAAATTTCTGAAAAGTTCAATTGGACCAAGATTTTTCTATGTTCCCGAAGGCCTACAGCTACAACTCCGCTACCAGATTGTAGCACTCCGAAAGTTACATCGAATGAGCCTATCGGCGTATTCCTAGGTATTGTAGTTTAGGAGATATTGACAGATTTAGACATTTTTGGGGGTATGAAAATTTCTGAAAAGTTCAATTGGACCAAGATTTTTCTATGTTCCCGAAGGCCTACAGCTACAACTCCGCTACCAGATTGTAGCACTCCGAAAGTTACATCGAATGAGCCTATCGGCGTATTCCTAGGTATTGTAGTTTAGGAGATATTGACAGATTTAGACATTTTTGGGGGTATGAAAATTTCTGAAAAGTTCAATTGGACCAAGATTTTTCTATGTTCCCGAAGGCCTACAGCTACAACTCCGCTACCAGATTGTAGCACTCCGAAAGTTACATCGAATGAGCCTATCGGCGTATTCCTAGGTATTGTAGTTTAGGAGATATTGACAGATTTAGACATTTTTGGGGGTATGAAAATTTCTGAAAAGTTCAATTGGACCAAGATTTTTCTATGTTCCCGAAGGCCTACAGCTACAACTCCGCTACCAGATTGTAGCACTCCGAAAGTTACATCGAATGAGCCTATCGGCGTATTCCTAGGTATTGTAGTTTAGGAGATATTGACAGATTTAGACATTTTTGGGGGTATGAAAATTTCTGAAAAGTTCAATTGGACCAAGATTTTTCTATGTTCCCGAAGGCCTACAGCTACAACTCCGCTACCAGATTGTAGCACTCCGAAAGTTACATCGAATGAGCCTATCGGCGTATTCCTAGGTATTGTAGTTTAGGAGATATTGACAGATTTAGACATTTTTGGGGGTATGAAAATTTCTGAAAAGTTCAATTGGACCAAGATTTTTCTATGTTCCCGAAGGCCTACAGCTACAACTCCGCTACCAGATTGTAGCACTCCGAAAGTTACATCGAATGAGCCTATCGGCGTATTCCTAGGTATTGTAGTTTAGGAGATATTGACAGATTTAGACATTTTTGGGGGTATGAAAATTTCTGAAAAGTTCAATTGGACCAAGATTTTTCTATGTTCCCGAAGGCCTACAGCTACAACTCCGCTACCAGATTGTAGCACTCCGAAAGTTACATCGAATGAGCCTATCGGCGTATTCCTAGGTATTGTAGTTTAGGAGATATTGACAGATTTAGACATTTTTGGGGGTATGAAAATTTCTGAAAAGTTCAATTGGACCAAGATTTTTCTATGTTCCCGAAGGCCTACAGCTACAACTCCGCTACCAGATTGTAGCACTCCGAAAGTTACATCGAATGAGCCTATCGGCGTATTCCTAGGTATTGTAGTTTAGGAGATATTGACAGATTTAGACATTTTTGGGGGTATGAAAATTTCTGAAAAGTTCAATTGGACCAAGATTTTTCTATGTTCCCGAAGGCCTACAGCTACAACTCCGCTACCAGATTGTAGCACTCCGAAAGTTACATCGAATGAGCCTATCGGCGTATTCCTAGGTATTGTAGTTTAGGAGATATTGACAGATTTAGACATTTTTGGGGGTATGAAAATTTCTGAAAAGTTCAATTGGACCAAGATTTTTCTATGTTCCCGAAGGCCTACAGCTACAACTCCGCTACCAGATTGTAGCACTCCGAAAGTTACATCGAATGAGCCTATCGGCGTATTCCTAGGTATTGTAGTTTAGGAGATATTGACAGATTTAGACATTTTTGGGGGTATGAAAATTTCTGAAAAGTTCAATTGGACCAAGATTTTTCTATGTTCCCGAAGGCCTACAGCTACAACTCCGCTACCAGATTGTAGCACTCCGAAAGTTACATCGAATGAGCCTATCGGCGTATTCCTAGGTATTGTAGTTTAGGAGATATTGACAGATTTAGACATTTTTGGGGGTATGAAAATTTCTGAAAAGTTCAATTGGACCAAGATTTTTCTATGTTCCCGAAGGCCTACAGCTACAACTCCGCTACCAGATTGTAGCACTCCGAAAGTTACATCGAATGAGCCTATCGGCGTATTCCTAGGTATTGTAGTTTAGGAGATATTGACAGATTTAGACATTTTTGGGGGTATGAAAATTTCTGAAAAGTTCAATTGGACCAAGATTTTTCTATGTTCCCGAAGGCCTACAGCTACAACTCCGCTACCAGATTGTAGCACTCCGAAAGTTACATCGAATGAGCCTATCGGCGTATTCCTAGGTATTGTAGTTTAGGAGATATTGACAGATTTAGACATTTTTGGGGGTATGAAAATTTCTGAAAAGTTCAATTGGACCAAGATTTTTCTATGTTCCCGAAGGCCTACAGCTACAACTCCGCTACCAGATTGTAGCACTCCGAAAGTTACATCGAATGAGCCTATCGGCGTATTCCTAGGTATTGTAGTTTAGGAGATATTGACAGATTTAGACATTTTTGGGGGTATGAAAATTTCTGAAAAGTTCAATTGGACCAAGATTTTTCTATGTTCCCGAAGGCCTACAGCTACAACTCCGCTACCAGATTGTAGCACTCCGAAAGTTACATCGAATGAGCCTATCGGCGTATTCCTAGGTATTGTAGTTTAGGAGATATTGACAGATTTAGACATTTTTGGGGGTATGAAAATTTCTGAAAAGTTCAATTGGACCAAGATTTTTCTATGTTCCCGAAGGCCTACAGCTACAACTCCGCTACCAGATTGTAGCACTCCGAAAGTTACATCGAATGAGCCTATCGGCGTATTCCTAGGTATTGTAGTTTAGGAGATATTGACAGATTTAGACATTTTTGGGGGTATGAAAATTTCTGAAAAGTTCAATTGGACCAAGATTTTTCTATGTTCCCGAAGGCCTACAGCTACAACTCCGCTACCAGATTGTAGCACTCCGAAAGTTACATCGAATGAGCCTATCGGCGTATTCCTAGGTATTGTAGTTTAGGAGATATTGACAGATTTAGACATTTTTGGGGGTATGAAAATTTCTGAAAAGTTCAATTGGACCAAGATTTTTCTATGTTCCCGAAGGCCTACAGCTACAACTCCGCTACCAGATTGTAGCACTCCGAAAGTTACATCGAATGAGCCTATCGGCGTATTCCTAGGTATTGTAGTTTAGGAGATATTGACAGATTTAGACATTTTTGGGGGTATGAAAATTTCTGAAAAGTTCAATTGGACCAAGATTTTTCTATGTTCCCGAAGGCCTACAGCTACAACTCCGCTACCAGATTGTAGCACTCCGAAAGTTACATCGAATGAGCCTATCGGCGTATTCCTAGGTATTGTAGTTTAGGAGATATTGACAGATTTAGACATTTTTGGGGGTATGAAAATTTCTGAAAAGTTCAATTGGACCAAGATTTTTCTATGTTCCCGAAGGCCTACAGCTACAACTCCGCTACCAGATTGTAGCACTCCGAAAGTTACATCGAATGAGCCTATCGGCGTATTCCTAGGTATTGTAGTTTAGGAGATATTGACAGATTTAGACATTTTTGGGGGTATGAAAATTTCTGAAAAGTTCAATTGGACCAAGATTTTTCTATGTTCCCGAAGGCCTACAGCTACAACTCCGCTACCAGATTGTAGCACTCCGAAAGTTACATCGAATGAGCCTATCGGCGTATTCCTAGGTATTGTAGTTTAGGAGATATTGACAGATTTAGACATTTTTGGGGGTATGAAAATTTCTGAAAAGTTCAATTGGACCAAGATTTTTCTATGTTCCCGAAGGCCTACAGCTACAACTCCGCTACCAGATTGTAGCACTCCGAAAGTTACATCGAATGAGCCTATCGGCGTATTCCTAGGTATTGTAGTTTAGGAGATATTGACAGATTTAGACATTTTTGGGGGTATGAAAATTTCTGAAAAGTTCAATTGGACCAAGATTTTTCTATGTTCCCGAAGGCCTACAGCTACAACTCCGCTACCAGATTGTAGCACTCCGAAAGTTACATCGAATGAGCCTATCGGCGTATTCCTAGGTATTGTAGTTTAGGAGATATTGACAGATTTAGACATTTTTGGGGGTATGAAAATTTCTGAAAAGTTCAATTGGACCAAGATTTTTCTATGTTCCCGAAGGCCTACAGCTACAACTCCGCTACCAGATTGTAGCACTCCGAAAGTTACATCGAATGAGCCTATCGGCGTATTCCTAGGTATTGTAGTTTAGGAGATATTGACAGATTTAGACATTTTTGGGGGTATGAAAATTTCTGAAAAGTTCAATTGGACCAAGATTTTTCTATGTTCCCGAAGGCCTACAGCTACAACTCCGCTACCAGATTGTAGCACTCCGAAAGTTACATCGAATGAGCCTATCGGCGTATTCCTAGGTATTGTAGTTTAGGAGATATTGACAGATTTAGACATTTTTGGGGGTATGAAAATTTCTGAAAAGTTCAATTGGACCAAGATTTTTCTATGTTCCCGAAGGCCTACAGCTACAACTCCGCTACCAGATTGTAGCACTCCGAAAGTTACATCGAATGAGCCTATCGGCGTATTCCTAGGTATTGTAGTTTAGGAGATATTGACAGATTTAGACATTTTTGGGGGTATGAAAATTTCTGAAAAGTTCAATTGGACCAAGATTTTTCTATGTTCCCGAAGGCCTACAGCTACAACTCCGCTACCAGATTGTAGCACTCCGAAAGTTACATCGAATGAGCCTATCGGCGTATTCCTAGGTATTGTAGTTTAGGAGATATTGACAGATTTAGACATTTTTGGGGGTATGAAAATTTCTGAAAAGTTCAATTGGACCAAGATTTTTCTATGTTCCCGAAGGCCTACAGCTACAACTCCGCTACCAGATTGTAGCACTCCGAAAGTTACATCGAATGAGCCTATCGGCGTATTCCTAGGTATTGTAGTTTAGGAGATATTGACAGATTTAGACATTTTTGGGGGTATGAAAATTTCTGAAAAGTTCAATTGGACCAAGATTTTTCTATGTTCCCGAAGGCCTACAGCTACAACTCCGCTACCAGATTGTAGCACTCCGAAAGTTACATCGAATGAGCCTATCGGCGTATTCCTAGGTATTGTAGTTTAGGAGATATTGACAGATTTAGACATTTTTGGGGGTATGAAAATTTCTGAAAAGTTCAATTGGACCAAGATTTTTCTATGTTCCCGAAGGCCTACAGCTACAACTCCGCTACCAGATTGTAGCACTCCGAAAGTTACATCGAATGAGCCTATCGGCGTATTCCTAGGTATTGTAGTTTAGGAGATATTGACAGATTTAGACATTTTTGGGGGTATGAAAATTTCTGAAAAGTTCAATTGGACCAAGATTTTTCTATGTTCCCGAAGGCCTACAGCTACAACTCCGCTACCAGATTGTAGCACTCCGAAAGTTACATCGAATGAGCCTATCGGCGTATTCCTAGGTATTGTAGTTTAGGAGATATTGACAGATTTAGACATTTTTGGGGGTATGAAAATTTCTGAAAAGTTCAATTGGACCAAGATTTTTCTATGTTCCCGAAGGCCTACAGCTACAACTCCGCTACCAGATTGTAGCACTCCGAAAGTTACATCGAATGAGCCTATCGGCGTATTCCTAGGTATTGTAGTTTAGGAGATATTGACAGATTTAGACATTTTTGGGGGTATGAAAATTTCTGAAAAGTTCAATTGGACCAAGATTTTTCTATGTTCCCGAAGGCCTACAGCTACAACTCCGCTACCAGATTGTAGCACTCCGAAAGTTACATCGAATGAGCCTATCGGCGTATTCCTAGGTATTGTAGTTTAGGAGATATTGACAGATTTAGACATTTTTGGGGGTATGAAAATTTCTGAAAAGTTCAATTGGACCAAGATTTTTCTATGTTCCCGAAGGCCTACAGCTACAACTCCGCTACCAGATTGTAGCACTCCGAAAGTTACATCGAATGAGCCTATCGGCGTATTCCTAGGTATTGTAGTTTAGGAGATATTGACAGATTTAGACATTTTTGGGGGTATGAAAATTTCTGAAAAGTTCAATTGGACCAAGATTTTTCTATGTTCCCGAAGGCCTACAGCTACAACTCCGCTACCAGATTGTAGCACTCCGAAAGTTACATCGAATGAGCCTATCGGCGTATTCCTAGGTATTGTAGTTTAGGAGATATTGACAGATTTAGACATTTTTGGGGGTATGAAAATTTCTGAAAAGTTCAATTGGACCAAGATTTTTCTATGTTCCCGAAGGCCTACAGCTACAACTCCGCTACCAGATTGTAGCACTCCGAAAGTTACATCGAATGAGCCTATCGGCGTATTCCTAGGTATTGTAGTTTAGGAGATATTGACAGATTTAGACATTTTTGGGGGTATGAAAATTTCTGAAAAGTTCAATTGGACCAAGATTTTTCTATGTTCCCGAAGGCCTACAGCTACAACTCCGCTACCAGATTGTAGCACTCCGAAAGTTACATCGAATGAGCCTATCGGCGTATTCCTAGGTATTGTAGTTTAGGAGATATTGACAGATTTAGACATTTTTGGGGGTATGAAAATTTCTGAAAAGTTCAATTGGACCAAGATTTTTCTATGTTCCCGAAGGCCTACAGCTACAACTCCGCTACCAGATTGTAGCACTCCGAAAGTTACATCGAATGAGCCTATCGGCGTATTCCTAGGTATTGTAGTTTAGGAGATATTGACAGATTTAGACATTTTTGGGGGTATGAAAATTTCTGAAAAGTTCAATTGGACCAAGATTTTTCTATGTTCCCGAAGGCCTACAGCTACAACTCCGCTACCAGATTGTAGCACTCCGAAAGTTACATCGAATGAGCCTATCGGCGTATTCCTAGGTATTGTAGTTTAGGAGATATTGACAGATTTAGACATTTTTGGGGGTATGAAAATTTCTGAAAAGTTCAATTGGACCAAGATTTTTCTATGTTCCCGAAGGCCTACAGCTACAACTCCGCTACCAGATTGTAGCACTCCGAAAGTTACATCGAATGAGCCTATCGGCGTATTCCTAGGTATTGTAGTTTAGGAGATATTGACAGATTTAGACATTTTTGGGGGTATGAAAATTTCTGAAAAGTTCAATTGGACCAAGATTTTTCTATGTTCCCGAAGGCCTACAGCTACAACTCCGCTACCAGATTGTAGCACTCCGAAAGTTACATCGAATGAGCCTATCGGCGTATTCCTAGGTATTGTAGTTTAGGAGATATTGACAGATTTAGACATTTTTGGGGGTATGAAAATTTCTGAAAAGTTCAATTGGACCAAGATTTTTCTATGT
This sequence comes from Botryllus schlosseri, assembly GCF_051294905.1. NCBI lineage: Eukaryota > Metazoa > Chordata > Ascidiacea > Stolidobranchia > Styelidae > Botryllus > Botryllus schlosseri. The sequence goes on from NW_027648660.1 coordinate 77,801, forward strand.
TCCCGAAGGCCTACAGCTACAACTCCGCTACCAGATTGTAGCACTCCGAAAGTTACATCGAATGAGCCTATCGGCGTATTCCTAGGTATTGTAGTTTAGGAGATATTGACAGATTTAGACATTTTTGGGGGTATGAAAATTTCTGAAAAGTTCAATTGGACCAAGATTTTTCTATGTTCCCGAAGGCCTACAGCTACAACTCCGCTACGAGATTGTAGCACTCCGAAAGTTACATCGAATGAGCCTATCGGCGTATTCCTAGGTATTGTAGTTTAGGAGATATTGACAGATTTAGACATTTTTGGGGGTATGAAAATTTCTGAAAAGTTCAATTGGA